>NW_022630875.1:10953-46987 GCF_010909765.2 Amblyraja radiata | reverse complement strand
CGGAGCGCTCCCCTCCAGCGAGCCCCAGTGAGGGCTAACCCGCTCCACGCCGAGAGTCCACGCTGCGCCGGCCGCTGAAGCCCCGGGCGCGTCTCCGGGAAAGGCCGCGTCGATCCTTGATGTTAGGCCACGGGGGAGGCGACCTGGAAAAAGTCGCCTCTCCATGGAGGAGGCGACCAAAGCGGTTTCCCCCTCACCCCCCCACACCACCCCCCCACACAAAACACACGAAGAAACATTAAATACACACTTTAAAACATACGAAAAAATAAAAAAAAGTTGAAAAAACTGACGAGCTGCTGACATGGCTGCTGCACAGAGCAGCGCCCCCCCTACGGGAAATGTATTAACAAGTATATTAATAGCTAAAGAATAACTCGGGAGAGAATGATTCCCTCTGGGGTCAAAGGGACAACTAGAGGGAGAATAAGTGTGGAGAAAATAACTGCAGATGCTGGTTTAAATCAAAGGTAGACACAAAATGCCGGAGTAACTCAGCGGGTTAGGCAGCATCTCTGGAGAGAAGGAAGGAGTAAGCGCTGCTGTTTCTTAGTGAGAATCTGGTGCAGTTCAGCAAACTGGGTTGTGATCTGTGACTGAAAGTTGTTGTGTGACTGATCCTGTCAGATGAAATGTGAAGATCAATATATTATGTCATTCTCCTGTATATCTTCATGAAACGGAAGGTCGCATAGGCAACCCAATCTCATGACATGGAGTGTGGACAAAGGCCCTTCGGCCCACAATGCCCATGCTTGCCACTGTGTCTATCTACACCGCTCCCATTTGCTTGCATTTAATCCGTAGCTTTCATTATCCTGGCAATTCAAGGGCTGACTGAAAGCTACTGGAATGTTGTGAAAGTAATCTGCATTACCCTCCTTTCTATTCCCACAATCCAATTCCTTGTTCCATATTCCATTTCACATGCCCGTTAATTCCCACTCATTCACCCTCCATGTCAGTACACTACTCCCAATATCATGTGCTCTCATTTTGCCCACTAATCTCCCATGTGGGACATTAAAGGCTTTCTGAAAGTGCAGGTACACTACAATTCCAGAAGATTAGTCAAGCATGATTTCCGCTGCGTAAATCCGTGCGGACTCGGGCCGATCCTGTTACTGCTATCCAAATGTGCCTCTATTTCATCTTTTATTATTGACTCCAGCATTTATCCCACAACTGATGTCAGGCTAACTGGTCTATAATTCCCTGTTTTCTCTCTCCTTCCTTTCTTAAAATGTGGGACAACATGAGCTCCCCTCCTATCCACAGCAACTGATCCTGAAACTATAGAACATTGAAAAATTATCACCAACGCACCCACAATTTCTAGAGCCACTTCCTTAAGTACCCTGGGATGCAAACCCTCAGGCACTGGGGAGAAGGCAGGAGAATGGAGTTGAAATTGTGAGCAAGATTAGTCATGATTGAATGGCAGAGTAGACTTAATGGGCCGAATGTTCTAATTCATCTAGTATGAATTATGAGATAGCAGAGCGGGTTTGTATGAGGGATGTTGGAAAAATATAGGAATTGATAAAAGTGGCATTTTCGCAAATATATCGCTGCCAATGTTGTGACTGCAGTTTCATTGAACAAGATTGAAACA
Organism: Amblyraja radiata; assembly: GCF_010909765.2. Classification (NCBI taxonomy): domain Eukaryota; kingdom Metazoa; phylum Chordata; class Chondrichthyes; order Rajiformes; family Rajidae; genus Amblyraja; species Amblyraja radiata. Next base: position 45,372 of record NW_022630875.1, on the reverse strand, counting down.
TAACCCCTGACCTTCAGAAATAACACGATGTCTGTTTGATCCATTCGCCCCTGCAGATTTGAGAGTTCCTCCTCAATAGAGTTTAAATTCTCTTGAATGGCTTGAAGATTTTTCTCCATTTGACTTAGAATCTTCTCCTCATCCTCCTTGATCTCTCCGAGAATGCGCTGCTCTTTCTTCACGAGAATCTGGTGCAGTTCAGCAAACTGAGATGTGACGTGAGACTTGAGGCTTTGTGACTGCTCCTGTCAAATGAAAGGTGAAGATTGATCGAATATATTTCTGTATTCTATTTGGTTGTTAAGTAGAAGGTGACCATTTGGCACGTTGATATCTATGCTGTTCCTTAGAATAATCCCATTAATCTCATTTCCTCGCATTTCCCTGAAACACAATGGCCCTCACGTCCACATTAACTCCCACCAACTCACAGATCACCCACCTTCAGCAGCTTCATTACAGCAACCAATTAAACCAACATAGAAATTAGGTGCAGGAGTAGGCCATTTGGCCCTTCGAGCCTGCACCGCCATTCAATATGATCATGGCTGATCATCCAACTCAGTATCCCGTACCTGCCTTCTCTCCATACCCACTGATCCCCTTAGCCACAAGGGCCACATCTAACTCCCTCTTATATATAGCCAATGAACTGGCCTCGACTACCCTCTGTGGCAGAGAGTTCCAGAGATTCACCACTCTCTGTGTGAAAAAAGTTCTTCTCATCTCGGTTTTAAAGGATTTCCCCCTTATCCTTAAGCTGTGACCCCTTGTCCTGGACTTCCCCAACATCGGGAGCAATCTTCCTGCATCTAGCCTGTCCAACCCCTTAAGAATTTTATAAGTTTCTATAAGATCCCCTCCCAATCTCCTAAATTCTAGAGATATAAACCAAGTCTATCCAGTCTTTCTTCATAAGACAGTCCTGACATCCCAGGAATCAGTCTGGTGAACCTTCTCTGCACTCCCTCTATGGCAATAATGTCCTTCCTCATATTTGGAGACCAAAACTGTACGCAATACTCCAGGTGTGGTCTCACCAAGACCCTGTACAACTGCAGTAGAACCTCCCTGCTCCTATACTCAAATCCTTTTGCTATGAAAGCTAACATACCATTCGCTTTCTTCACTGCCTGCTGCACCTGCATGCCTACTTTCAATGACTGGTGTACCATGACACCCAGGCCTCGCTGCATCTCCCCTTTTCCTAGTCGGCCACCATTTAGATAATAGTCTGCTTTCCTGTTTTTGCCACCAAAATGGATAACCTCACATTTATCCACATTATACTGCATCTGCCAAACATTTGCCCACTCACCCAGCCTATCCAAGTCACCTTGTAGTCTCCTAGCATCCTCCTCACAGCTAACACTGCCCCCCAGCTTAGTGTCATCCGCAAACTTGGAGATATTGCCTTCAATTCCCTCATCCAGATCATTAATATATATTGTAAATAGCTGGGGTCCCAGCACTGAGCTTTGCGGTACCCCACTAGTCACTGCCTGCCATTGTGAAAAGGACCCGTTTACTCCTACTCTTTGCTTCCTGTTTGCCAGCAAGTTCTCTATCCACATCAATACTGAACCCCCAATGCTGTGTGCTTTAAGTTTGTATACTAATCTCTTATGTGGGACCTTGTCGAAAGCCTTCTGGAAGTCCAGATACACCACATCCACTGGTTCTCCCCTATCCACGCTACTAGTTACATCCTCGAAAAATTCTATAAGATTCGTCAGACATGATTTACCTTTTGTAAATCCATGCTGACTTTGTCCAATGATTTCACCACTTTCCAAATGTGCTGCTATCCCATCTTTAATAACTGACTCTAGCAGTTTCCCCACTACCGATGTTAGACTAACTGGTCTGTAATTCCCCGTTTTCTCTCTCCCTCCCTTCTTAAAAAGTGGGGTTACGTTTGCTACCCGCCAATCCTCAGGAACTACTCCAGAATCTAAAGAGTTTTGAAAGATTATTATTAATGCATCCACTATTTCTGGAGCTACTTCCTTAAGTACTCTGGAATGCAGCCTATCTGGCCCTGGGGATTTATCGGCCTTTAATCCATTCAATTTACCCAACACCACTTCCCGGCTAACCTGGATTTCACTCAATTCCTCCAACTCCTTTGACCCGCGGTCCCCTGCTATTTCCGGCAGATTATTTATGTCTTCCTTAGTGAAGACGGAACCAAAGTAGTTATTCAATTGGTCCGCCATATCCTTGTTCCCCATGATCAACTCACCTGTTTCTGACTGCAAGGGACCTACATTTGTTTTAACTAATCTCTTTCTTTTCACATATCTATAAAAACGTTTGCAGTCAGTTTTTATGTTCCCTGCCAGTTTTCTTTCATAATCTAATGTCTAATAACATGTAATAACATGTCTGGGAGATGTGGGCGGAAACCGCCCTGGTCACGGGGAGAACATAGAAACATAGACAATAGGTGCAGGAGTAGGCCATTCAGCCCTACGAGCCAGCACCGCCATTCAATATGATAATGACTGATCATCCAGAATCAGTATCCCGTTCCTGCTTTCTCCCCATATCCTGTGATCAGGCATGAGACAGGAAGAAACTGAAAAAAGAGGAAGAGAGATGGGGGTCCAGGGGGCAGCGCTCCTGGTGGCGGTAAAACAAGGCAGCGCCTCCCCTCCCCCCATGCAGAGAATTTTAAATAATTATCAGAATCAGAATCACACTTTGACCGCCAAGTATGTTTTGCAACATACAAAGAATTTCATTGGCCAAATCAGTCATACAATTAAAAGCAACAGGTCACTCAAAAACACATTTTAACATGAACATCCACCACAGTGACTCCTACACATTCCTCACTGTGATGGAAGGCGAAATAAAGTTCAAGTCCCCTCCCTTAGTTCTTCCTCGATCGTTGTACTAGGGAAGCGGTAGAGAGCGGGGGGAAGGGGACATGGCAGCTTCACGTAGACAATACCAGAAATCAGGGTCGAACCGAATTCAACGGAGCAGCGAAACAGCGCAACTAACTTCAGTCTGAAGAAGGGTTTCGGCCCGAAACGTCGCCTATTTCCTTCGCTCCATAGATGCTGCTGCACCCGCTGAGTTTCTCCAGCAATTTTGTGTACCAGCGCAACTAACTAACTAACTACAAAACTACATAACACGATCAGAAATGCCACACAGCAAGGTCTCACCCGGACTTGGGAAATGTTCTGCTTCTGTTGCTCTTCCATTTCCTGGATGGCTGATTTATTTGTTGTCAGTGATTGTATGGATGATTTAACCTGATCCTGGGAATCAGAGAGAAAGGGGGTTAGACAATAAACATTCAACTATACGTTCAAGCAAGTGATCATAGTCGGTTTGCTTTTACCTTGTAGGTTTCAACAGCTTCATCGACCGGCATGAAACTGTGAGACTTGTGTTCCCGCCCAGCTGCACAAATCACACAGATCAGTTTCTTGTCCGTTTCACAAAACAACTTCAGTTCTTCCTGATGTTTGTCGCAGTGATGTTTACTTTCCTTCTCTTCCGTATTCAGGCTCAGTGTTCGAGCTTTCTCAGACAGTCTCGCCAAGGCCCGATTAACTTTGAGGGTGCGGTCTGTAAACTGCTCTCTACATTCCGGGCAGGAGTTTCTCTCCTCCCTGTCCCAACTCTGTGTGATACAGGAGCGGCAGAAGTTGTGCCCACACTCCAGGATAACCGGATCGGTGAAGAAATCCAGGCAGATGGGACAAAGTGTCTCCTCTGTTAAACTCGCGACCTGCTGTTTAGAAGCCATTTTAACTCCTGCCACTTCCTGGTTTGAAACTGCTTTCACTGATTGGGAGCTGCTGATCCCTTGTTATCCCTCTGTACCGCGAGTGTCCACCGCGTACGCTGCCGTCTCCAGCACATTGGCTGCAGGTTTTCAGGGTGAACGTGTTCTAGGTGATCGTGCCTGGCCTCAAATACCCATGGAGGGGTTAGTGAGATGTTAAACAGACCGGTATATAAATGTAAACGCAGGGAATGTTATGGGACAGTTTAGAGCAGGATAGAAAATGTCATGGTCTAAAAAGAAACGAACTGGGGTGTAAACCGATGGTTAAATATAAACTTAGAGTGAAGTCGAGTCGGATTTATTGTCATCTGTACAAGTACTGCGATGAACAGCTGCGATGAACAACTCATCACCGTTTCAGCTGCATCACACGCACAAATACTCAGTGCTACACAAAATATTAATTAAACGCAAATTACAACCACATTACACATACATTCTGCAAGTTAGTAAAAACAAAATTAAAAACTGCTCCAAAGACAAGGCATTAATGCAAAACACAATTAAAAATAAACACACCCATGGCAGTGCAGGCGGTAGTGCAACTCGTGTGCGTTGGAAATGCCGTACATGATGCGAACAGTCAGGATACATTCTACAGCGCTGATGTGGAGGTTTCTTCGAGTATCAGGTTATATCCCGGAATATCCACAATACGACGACACAATCCGTATGGAACAAAGAACAGTCCGCATAGGAGCAACCCTTCGGTCCACAGTGTCTGTGCCGAATATGATGCCAAGACCAACTCTTACCTGCTTGAATATAATCTATATCCTTCAATTACCTGCATACACGTGCCTGTCCAAAAATCTCTTCACCGCCTGTCTCGTATCAGCCTCCACCACCATCCCTGGCAACGCGTTCCAGAAACTCACCATCATTGGGGTAGAAAACCTGCCTCGCACATCTCCTTTAAACGTTGCCCCTCTCACCCTATAGCTGTGCTCTCTACTATTAAATATTCCCCTCTCGGTAAAAGGTTCTGATTGTGTAACCTGTGATTGTGGACAGTCACTGCTCCCCGGACCTGGAGTATGTGACTGTTAAATGCAGGCCCATTTATCTCCCTAGAGAGTTTACTGTTGTCATGATAACTGCTGTGTACATACCACCGGATGCAAATGCTAACTCGGCTATCGGATATTTGTATGGTAGCACTAGCAGTCAACAGAGCATATATCCTGACGGTGTTCACATCATAGCAGGGGACTTTAATCATGCGGACTTGAAGAAAATGCTCCCCAAATTCTACCAGCATGTTAAATGTGCTACAAGAGGAGCTAACACACTGGACAAGGTCTACTCCAACATCAAGCTGGGCTACAGGGCTAGACCACTACCACACCTGGGTCAGTCGGACCATATGTCCCTGTTTTTAATTCCTGCATATGCCCCCCTCAGGAAAACCGCTCCTACCATTACAAAGACCATCACAACCTGGCCTGATGGTGCATCTCAACAGCTGCAGGACTGCTTCGACAGGACCAACTGGGATGTGTTTGAACACCGGGACCTGGAGGTGTTCACAGACAGTGTACTGTGTTACATTAAAAACTGCATGGACACGGTCACAGTGGACAAACGCATCCGGGTCTACCCCAACCAGAAGCCCTGGATGACCCGGAAGGTCCAGCAGCTGTTAAAAGAGAGGAACACCGCTTTTAGGTCTGGCGATAGGGCTTTATACAGCACGGCCCGAGCTAACCTGAAGAGAGGCATCAGAGAGGCCAAATCAGACTACAGGAGGAAGATAGAGGACCACCTGGACAGCAACAACAGCAGGCAGGTGTGGCAGGGGATCCAGTACCTCACCAACTACAAGACCAACCTTGGAGCTGCTGAAGGTGACGCCTCGTTGGCAGAGGAGCTGAACCTCTTCTTTGCTCGCTTTGAAGTGGAGCCACCCGAGACAGCCACATCACACCACATGGTCCACAGCAGCCTAACCCTCAAGATAGAGGAGCATGAGGTGAGGCGCACGCTGCGGGCCATCAATCCAAGGAAGGCTACTGGACCCGACGGCGTCTCTGGACGCGTGCTGAAGGACTGCGCTGACCAGCTGGCTGGAGTCTGTACGAGGATTTTCAACCAGTCTCTGGCCCAGTCCACTGTTCCACCCTGTCTGAAGTCCGCAACCATAGTCCCCTTGCCCAAAAAAACCCACATTTCCAGCCTCAACGACTACCGGCCAGTCGCACTCACACCAGTGGTGATGAAGTGTTTTGAAAAACTGGTCCGGGGTCACATCACATCACTCCTGCCCCGAAGCTTTGACCCCCACCAGTTTGCGTACAGAGCGAATAGATCTACAGAGGACGCTGTAGCCACAGCTCTCCATGCTGCACTGTCCCACCTGGAGCAGCGGGGGAGCTACGTGCGGATGCTCTTTGTGGACTACAGCTCTGCCTTTAATACCATCCTTCCCCACAAACTGGTGGACAAACTGGGGGACTTGGGACTTCCACACTCCACCTGCATGTGGATAAATAGCTTCCTGTCGGGTCGCAGCCAGAGAGTCAGAGTGGGCCATCACACATCCACGGCCCTCAGCCTCAGTACCGGCTCTCCACAGGGCTGCGTGCTGAGCCCCCTGCTCTACACCATCTACACACATGACTGCATCCCCGCCCACCACAGAAACACCATTGTCAAATTTGCGGATGACACTACGGTGGTGGGACTCATCTCCGGGGGGGACGAGTACGCCTACCGGGATGAGGTGGAGCAGCTGACAGTGTGGTGTGGAGAAAATAACCTGCTCCTTAACACCTTAAAGACCAAGGAGATAATAATAGACTTCAGGAAGAATAAAACGGACATGGTACCATTAATTATCAGAGGGGACTGTGTGGAGAGGGTGGCGGATTTCCGCTTCCTGGGAATCCATATTGAGGAGGACCTGACGTGGAGCGTGAACACCTCTGCGCTGCTGAAAAAGGTCCAGCAGAGACTGCACTTCCTGAGGGTGCTCAGGAAGAATAACATCACTCAGAGACTGCTGCTGTCCTTTTATCGGTGCTCCATTGAGAGCCTCCTAACATACTGTGTATGCGTATGGTACACCAGCTGCACAGCGGCTCAGAGGAAAGCGCTCCAGAGGGCCATTGACAACGCCCAGAGGATTGTCGGATGCCCTCTCCTTACCTTGGAGGACTTACACAGTTCCCGCTGCATCAAAAAATCCCAGAGTATTATAAAGGACATTTCCCACCCCGGACACTCCCTGTTTGAACTGTTACCGTCAGGCAGACGGTACAGATCTACAAGGACAAGGACAAACAGACTTAAAAACAGTTTTTACCCCACTGCTATAAAGGCACTAAATGTAGCCGCCAAGGAACGCAGGGGCGATACATACATACATGAAATCGACAGAAGGATGTAGGGCTGGGTGTTTATGCGTGCTATTTTTATGATATTTATTTTAGTTGTTTATCTTTTTAAATATTTTACTTTGTATGTATCGTTAGCTTTTAGAAATGTTTGAATGGTGCACTGACTGGCTGACATTTTACAATTTCGTTGTACATGGTTCATGTTACAATGACAATAAAGAAACTATTCTATTCTATTCTGCCCACCCCTCTCATAATTCGATAGACTTCCATCAAGTCTCCCCTCAACCTCCGGCGATCCGGAGAAAACTTTCCATAGTCGGTCTGACCTCTCCATTCTCTCAATGAAATCATAATTCTGGTAAACCTCCTCTGCATCGTTGCCAACTTCTTCATATCCACTTTCACATCCAGTGACTCTATCACCATCGACATTCCGGGTGCTCCGAAATAGGTGCGGGTGATGAGGAGGGGAGGGGGGAATGTGAGAGTAGGTGCAGGGTAAGAGTGAGAGGATAAGGAACAGGGAAATTAGGGCGGCGGTGGGCAGAATTGGTATTCAATGAGAGGCGGCTGCGAGTTGAGACACACGGGACTGCAGATGCAAACTGCTGGACGAACGTAGCGGGTCAGGGGCTATCTGTGGCAACATCAGGTGCGGTGGCGAGGCAGAGATTACGTTACTGAACGAGGAATCCACAGTCACATCCAGAGACGCAAATTCAAGTGTCTCCACTGCACCTTAAATGAATGATTGAAATTAAATCCTTTTATCGTGTAAATGTCTTTATTAATAATGAATTTTTGGTGGCAGTTGCAGCTTTTAAAAAGAACAGCGGTATAATTGCTGCCTTACGGCGCTTATAGCGCTAAAGAGCCGGGTGCTGTCTGTACGGAGTTTGTACGTTCTCCCCGTGACCGCGTGGAGTTTCTCCCAGATCTTCGGTTTCCTGCCACACTCCAAAGACGCGCAAGTTTGTGCGTTACTTGGCTTTGGTATAAATGTAAATTGTCCCTAGTGTGTGTAAGATAGTGTTAGTGTGCGGGGATCGCTGGTCAGCGCGGACCCGGTGGGCTGAAGGGCCTGTTTCCGCGCTGTATCTCTAAACTAAACTGCACTAAATACAGTTAATCATCTCAAATTCTTTTTTAAAAACTAGTTTGAGGATCGATGACCATAACGCTCCTAAATTGTTGTTTAAGATACAGTCCCACATGGCTGAAGTTCAAATGTCCTTTGAAATGGCCGAGAAAACCATTCAGAGGCCAATGAGGGATGCGTAATAAATACTGGTCCTGCCCCGACACCCAAACACATCACACCGGTAATGCGCATCTATTTAAATTAATGCTTTAATGAGGAAATATCCTTAATAAAGAATTAATTTAAACAGATTAAGAAACTACAGAAGCAGTTTACCCGCTCCAGTGATCTGGGTTCCATTAACTATTCATCTTAAATAGATTAAGGGTATTTAATAATTAATTGTTTAAGAAGGAACTGCAGATGCTGGAAAATCGAAGGTACACAAAAAAGCTGCAGAAACTCAGCGGGTGCAGCAGCTTCTATGGAGCGAAGGAAATAGGCAACGTTTCGGGCCGAAACTGTCTGAAGAAGGGGTTCGGCCCGAAACGTTGCCTATTTCCTTCACTCCATAGATGCTGCTGCACCCGCTGAGTTTCTCCAGCTTTTTTGTGTACCTTTAATAATTAATTAATAGGGTTATTAATACGGTACCGGTTTCCAGCAGCAGGTGGCGACCCTGCGCCGTGAAACTGCACAATTCTTCAGACAGCTCGACATCACTCTGGTGATGGGAACCAGCACCACAATGAACGGAATTTCATCACATGCCTCAGTTGGAATGGCGGAGGCCCTAATGAGTCAAGAAAAACAAAGTTCTAGTCCAAAGGTAGACACAAAATGCTGGAGTAACTCAGCGGGACAGGCAGCATCTCCGGAGAGAGGGAATGGATGATGTTTCGGGTCGAGACCCTTCTTCAGAGACCTCGACCCGAAATGTCACCCATTCCCACTCTCCAGAAATGCTGCCTGTCCCTCTGAGTTACTCCAGCATTTTGTGTCTATCTTCGGTTTAAACCAGCATCTGCAGTTCCTTCCTAAAAAGTGCTATTCCAATTAGGTGGCACGGCGGCGTATCGGTAGAGTTCCCGCCTCACAGCGCCAGACAGGCGGGAGCGATGCTGACTGCGGCTGCTGTCTGTACGGAGTTGATACATTTTCAATGTGGCCGCGTGGGTTTTCTCCGGGAGCTTCGGTTTCCGCCTACATTCTAAAGTCGTAGAGGTTTGTAGGTTATTTCCCCTCTATAATGTCCCTCGTGTGTAGCTCTGTACTGTCCTCACTTCAGGGGGTGCGCTCGTCAATTGCTGCCTGTAGGCAGGAAGAAGCAGCACCGCGGTATGGTCGAATTTACCGAAGTGAGGGCGAGTGATTGAACGATAGGCATTCTTGATGGTGGTGTAGCAGTGGTTGAGGGTGTTAGGTCCTCTGGTGCAGCAGGAGACATGTTGGTGGAAGTTGGGGAGTGCTTTCTTTAGGTTTGCCTTATTGAAGTCCCCAGCAATGGTGGTAAATGCCTCGGGGTAAGACGTCTGGTGTTTGTTGACCACGGCGTGCAGCTCCTCCAGTGCCAGGCGGACGTCTGCTTGGGGTGGGATGTAGACCGCAGTCAGGATAACGGAGGTGAATTCTCTTGGGAGGTAGAAGGGACGGCACTTCACCGCCAGATGTTCGAGCTGTGGAGAGCAGGAGTTGGACAGGACTGCCACATCTGAACACCACGCAGAGTTGACCATGAGGCAGACACCCCCTCCTCTCCCTTTCCCAGATGCCAGTGTACGGTCCATACGGTGGATGGAGAACCCTTCAGGCTGGACCGCTGAGTCTGGGGAGCTGGGGTGAGCCATGTCTCTGTGAAACAGAACACAGAGCATTCCCTCAGCTCCCTTGGATAAAGCAGTCTTGCCCTTAAGTCCTCCACTTTGTTTTCAAGGGACTGTACATTAGCCAGTAGGATAGTAGGGAGAGGGGGCGAAGTCCCCTGCGCTTCATTCTGACCTGAAGTCCTGCCCGTCGGCCACGTTTCCGGACACAATGGAGGCTTCCCCCTTGTTTCCAGGTACTGTACTTGCTGTACCTGCTGTTACTACGGACCTGCGCTGGAACGGGGATTCCCTCACAGACGGCAGCTCCAGCTCCGTAACGAACAGGGGTTCCCTCAAAGTCGGCAGCTGCAGCTCCAGCTCCGTTGTTCCTGGAAGATCCAGCCCGTCGGCTCTGGGGGACATCCCGGGGTCTCCAGGTACCGTACCTGTGATCCTCAGTCGGGTCGGGAGTTCCACAGCCAGCGTGGGAAAGTTTAAAGTCCGGGGCTCCCACAGCTGCGGGAGTTCGCGAAATTGCGAGAGCCTTGAGGTGCTCAAGCAGCTTGTCCGAAACGGCACCGATTTCTGCCGTTTTTCTAATCCAGGTAAGTTGTTGTAGTTGAGCCTTTTATTTTCCGGAGCTCCGCAAAAGTCGCCGCAGGCAGGCGCCATCTTGCCCAGGTATAACGCGTGTCGTTATGTTCAAATTGGTATGTTCAAGATATCCAACGTTATTGATCATTCTAATTGCTCTTTTTTGTAATGTGCATAACGGCTGTAGGTTGGTTTTGTAGGTGTTACCCCATATCTCCACACAGTAACTCAGATATGGCAATATGAGTGTATTATACAGAGTATGTATAATACACTCAGGGTAGAACTAGTGTATGGATGATCGCGGTGTGAGAAGGAACTGCAGATGCTGGTTTAAACCGAAGATAGACACAAAATGCTGGAGTAACACACCGGGCCAGGCAGCATCTCTGGAGAGAAGGAATGGGGGATCTCGACACGAAACGTCACCCATTCATACTCTCTGATGCTGGCTGGGCTTGTATACTCTGGAGTTTAGAAGAATGAAAGGAGATCTTATGGAAACATATAAGAAGGGTTTCGGCCCGAAACGTCACCTATTTCCTTCGCTCCATAGATGCTGCTGCACCCGCTGAGTTTCTCCAGCATTTTTGTGTACCTAAGATTATTAAGGGTTTGGACACGCTAGAGGCAGGACACATGTTCCTGGGAATCCAGAACCAGGGGCCACATTTTAAGATTAATAGTTAAGCCATTTAGAACGGAGATGAGGAAACACTTTTTCGCACAGAGAGTTATGGGTCGGTGGAATTCTCTGCCTCAGACGGCGGTGGAGGCCGGTTCTCTGGATACTTTCACGAGAGAGTTAGATAGGGCTCAAAGATAGCGGAGTCAGGGGATATGGGGAGAAGGCAGGAAGGGGGTACTGATTGTGGATTCGCTATGATCACATTGAATGGCTGTGCTGACTCGAAGGGCCGAATGGCCTCCTCCTGCACCTATTGTCTATTGTTCCGTTGACCCACCATCCTTTCTAAGAAAAGGTTGCCCCTTAGGTTCCCATTAAATCTTTACTATCTGAGTTCCTTTCTGAACTCCAACTATGTTTTAATTCTGTCCTGATGAAGAGTTTATTTAGATTTTGCACCTATCTTCTTGACATTGGGCCACTTTTAACATCTTCCTGGATATTTACGAGGATGTTGCTGGGACTAGAGGGTGTGAGATATCGGGAGAGGTTGAGAAGGCTGGACCTCTCTTTATTGGAGATCAGCAGGATGAGGGGAGATCTTATAGAGGTGTACAGACTCGTGAGTGGAATAGATTGGGTAGATGCACAGAGTGTCTTGCCCAGAGTAGGAGAATCAAGGACCAGAGGACATACATTTAAATGTAAATGGGAAAACAATTAATAGGAATCTGAGGGGTAACTTTTCCACACAGAGGGTGGAGGGTTTATGGAACAAACTGCTAGAGGGTGTGGTTGAGGCTGGGACTACCACAACATTTAAGATACAGTTAGACAGGCAACTGGATAGTTCAGGTTTGGAGGGATATGGACCCTACGCAGGCAGGTGGGACTAGCAAAGCATGGGACATGATGGCTGGTGTGGGAAAATTGGGCCGGAGGGCCAGTTTCCACGATGCATCACTGTATTACTAGGCCCGTTACAAAATTAAGGTTTATTGTTCAAATTCAATCAGCTCTGATATGTTTTTTTTGTAATTTAGGTTACAGTTCCGCTTCCTGTTGGTAGCCCATGCTTTCCCTCTCCCTCCATTCCCCACCCTTCCCAGTTCTCCAGCCGGTTTGAGGAGGAAGCACATTCTTGCTATTGAGGGAGTGCAGCGTAGGTTTACAAGGTTAATTCCCGGGATGGCGGGACTGTCATATGCTGAGAGAATGGAGCAGTTGGGCTTGTATACTCTGGAATTTAGAAGGATGAGAGGGTGCATGATTATCAAGGGTTTGGACACGCTAGAGGCAGGAAACATGTTCCCGATGTTGGGGGAGTCCAGAACCAGGGGCCACTGTTTAAGAATAAGGGGTAAGCCATTTAGAACGGAGATGTGGAAACACCTTTTTACACAGAGAGTTGTGAGTCTGTTGAATTCTCTGCCAGTTTTCTGGATGCTTTCAAGAGAGAGCTAGATAGGGCTCTTAAATGTAGCGGAGTCAGGGGATGTGGGGGGAAGGCAGGAACAGGGTTCTGATTGGGGATGATCAGCCATGATCACATTGAATGGCGGTGCTTTGAAAGGGCCGAATGGCCTACTCCTGCACCTATTGTCTATTGACTGTCCTTCTGATTACATAGTTTTCATGTCTGCTTTGTTCTCACCTTCTCCCAACTAACAATGGTCTATGCAACATGTTCCTTGATAGAGCCATAGAGTGATAGTGTGGAAACGGGGGCTTCAGCCCACCTCGCCCACACCGGCCAACAATGTCCCAGCTATCCTAGTCCCACTTGCCTGCGCTTGGTACATAACCCTCCAAACCTGTCCTATCCATGTACCTATCCAACTGTTTCTTAAACGATAGGATAGTCCCAGCTTCAACTCCCTGATCTGGCAGCTTGTTCCGTACACCCACCACCCTCTGTGTGAAATTGTTACCTCTCGGATTCCTATTAAATCTTTTCCTCTTCACCTTGAACCTGTGTCCTCTGGTCCTCGTTCCCCGAACTCTGGGTAAAAGACGCTGTGCATCTTCCCGATCTATTCCTCTCATGATTTTGTACACGTCTATATGATCTCCCCTCATTCTCCTACGCTCCATGGAATAGAGACCCAGCCTACTCAACCTGTCCCCATAGCTCACACCCTCTAGTCCTGGCAACATCCTCGTAAATCTTCTCTGAACCCTTCCAAGCCGAAGCTCTGTATTTCCCTCACCCCTGATGCCCAGTCTGAAGAAGGGCATCGGAAACGTCACCCATCGCTTCTCTCCAGGGATGCTGCCTGTCCCGCTGAATGACATCAGCATTTTCTGTTTATCTTGAGTAACACTTGCTGTGAATAGGATGTCCCCTTTTACGTCACCAAGCATAGGCTCCGCCTCCTAAACATAGAACATAGAACAGGACACAAGATAGACACACAAAGCTGGAGTAACTCAGCGGGACAGGCGGCATCTCCCGGGAGAAGGAGTAGGTGACGTTTCGGATCGAGACCCTCCTTCAGACCCGAAACGTCAACCATTCCTTCTCTCCAGAGATGCTGCCTGTCCCACTGAGTTACTCCAGCTTTTTTGTGTCTATCTTCTGTTCAAACCAGCTTCTTCAGTTCCATCCTACATAATTCATCTTTATGTTTTATTCATTTCAGGAGGAAATTCTCTGAATCTTTATACCACTTGGACAAGTGTTTACAATGATCAATTTATAACGGACTGTTTACATTTTTGCAGCCTTAACGAAATAGGTCAGAAAATGTCGGTGACTGGAGGCAGCCTCTCGATGGGACATTTCAACTGCACTTTACCGTTTGCAGTGTGGAGAGAATATATTGATACTGTTAAACCTAGTTAGCATTTCGTCACATTTTGATTGTTAAAGGTCAAGGTGGTATTTTATTAACTTCGAGCGACACAGCGGTGTACCGGATAGATTTACTGCCTCAAGGAGCCAGAGACTCGGGGTTCGATCCTATCCCCGTCTGGTGTGATACCTGTGTGTTCAGTTCTGGGCACCGTGTTAGAGGAAAACTGTTGTCAAGCTGGAAAGGGCACATAGAAGATTTAGACAATAGACATTAGACGATAGGTGCAGGCATAGGCCATTCAGTCTTTCAAACCAGCACAGCCATTCAATATGATCGTGGCTGATCATCCACAATCTGAGGAGAATGGTGTTGACAGGGAAATATAGATCAGCCGTGAGCGAATGGCGGAGTAGACTTGATGGGCAGAATGGCTTATTTCTGCTCCTAGAACTTGTATGAATTGTTATGGAGCACCTTGGGGAGATCTTTAAGAAGGATCACCAGCCATTCTTGTGGAATTCTCTGGATGCTTTCAAGAGAGAGTTAGATAGAGCTCTTAAAGGTAGTGGTGTCAGGGAATATGGTGAGAAGGTAGGACCAGGGTACTGAATGTGGATGATCGGACATGATCACGTTGAATGGCGGTGCTGGCTCGAGGGGCCGAATGGCCTACTCCTGCATCTATTGTCTATTATCATTTGCAAATCTTCCCGTTAACAGCAGAAGGAGGTCCCTGGGACCAATGCTCATGAATTCCAGCTCCAATCCCTCACCGTAGCGACCCACATGGATCTCTCTATTAGAGTGATTATATTAACCTACAAATCCTCACATACCACAGACCCTCTAATTATCTGCTTCTGCCCCCAGACTCTGTGACCCTGGATGAGGATAGCGCGCATCCGGAGCTCGAGGTGTCCGGGAGTCTGATGAATGTGAGATTGACCGGGGTCAGGAGAAGCCTCGGCAACAACAGGAAGGGGTTTATGGAATGTCTCTGAGCGCTGGGATCGGAGGGATTCACATCGGGGAGACATTAGTGGGAGGAGGAGGTGGCGGGGAGTCGGCGCTGGAGTCTGGGAGTCGCCGCAGAGCCTGTGGAGAGGAAGAGATGGGTCGACCTGAAACCAGAGGAAGGATTCTGGACCATCGAGAGATATTACGAGGAGGTTTCCGCAAGGAATTCTTCCCAGACCCCTCTCTCAGCCGGTCCCGTTCCCGGGAGGGTGGGAGTTTACCTCAGCTACGAATCGGGGTCAGTCTCATTTTATGATGCGGACACCAAGTCCCACCTCCACACCTTCACCGGGAATAAATTCGTTGGGAAAACGTATCCCTTCTTTGGTGCTTGGGATGAAAATCAATGGCTGAAGATATGCTTCATTCCCTGCTCGAATCAGTAAAAGGGTCGGGTCCCGGAACCGGCGTCATGAGCGGGGCTGAGGGGCTGTCTTTGGCTGTGGGGCAGAAACCGTGTGGAAAACAGGTTGGCGCTGAACCGGTTGTATTTAATCCCCAAATTTCACGTCGCAATAGACTAGTATAAATATCAGTGTGGGTTTGTGTCTTTGCGCATTTGTTCAATGGATCATCATTAGTGAAGGAATGGCGTGTGTGACATCAGTCACAACATTCTGGGCTAACTCAGCGGGGACAGGCAGCATCTCTGGAGAGAAGGAATGGGTGAAGTCTCGGGTCGTGACCCTTCTTCAGATTAGTGTGAGTGGAAAGGGAAACGGGATGTAAGGTGTGAGATTAGTGATGGCCAATAGCACCGATGCTCAAACGGTCTCCCACTCCCAGCCTATTCAGAGGCGCTTTGCCGTGGGGGGGGGACACATAAAACATGAATAATAAAACATTATTGATTAAACATGTGAAATAAATGAAATACAAAAGGAGTAAAACACAGTACATTGTAAACAATATAAAAACGGGGGAAAGGGTTTACGCACACACATACACACACACACACACACACACACACACACACACACACACACATACACACACACACACACACACACACACACACACACGCACGCACGCACACACACACACGCACGCACGCACGCACGCACGCACGCACGCACGCACGCACACACGCACGCACACACGCACACACACGCACGCACGCACACGCACGCACGCACGCACGCACGCACGCACACACACACACACACACACACACACACACAGAAATACGAACATACAATAATAGTGCAATAATAATAATATGTTGTCTATGTTGTTCAGAGCCCATTTGAGGTTGTGGTGTCTAATAGCCTAATGGCTGTTGGGAAGAAGCTGTTCCTGAACCTGGACGTTACAGTTTTCAGGCTCCTGTACGTTCTACACGATGGCAGTGGTGAGATGAATGTGTGGGCAGGGTGGTGTGGATCTTTGATGATGCTGGCTGCCTGTTTGAGGCAGCGACCCCGGAAAATCCCTTCGATGGTGGGGAGGTCCGAACCCGTGATGGACTGGGTAGTGTTCACAACTTTTGGTAGTCTTCTTCGCTCCTGGGCATTTCATGTTGCCGAACCAGGCCATGATGCAACCAGTCAACATGCTCTCTAATGCACACATGTAGAAGTTGAAGAGAACAATTCACAGAAGCAAATTAATCCCCAAACCTGCACGTGTGGGAAACGGGAGAAACCGGCGCACAAGGAGAAAACGCACGCATGTAACGGGTTGAGATAACAACGTGGTCCGAATGGAATCCGAGTCTGTGACGCTGTGAGGCAGTAACTCCACCGCAGAACAAGTGATTCTCCTGCATATTTAGTGTTTGTGCATTAACTCTGTTTTTAGTTTTTAAACCAGGGGAGAGCGCGAACACAGTCCCCCACTACCACAAATGTTGCAGTCGAGTATCCCGCATTTGGGGACATCGCAGGCGTTAGCATACCCGAAGTGCAATGGGATAGCCTCGTCCTGGGAGAACCTCCTTGTGTTTTATTTAAATATTTCAAGATAGACTTTATTCAAGTAATAAATATATACAATGCGTGAACCGTGCGAAAAAAATCATCCGAAATTTTCGGAGGCTATAGAACATGTTCAATACAGTTTATACACTTTTCCAATTATACAAAACTGTCCCCCACCCGTGCCACTTGTGTGGCCCCCTGTCGTGGGTTATCTTCCCTTATTTTGAGGGGCGTCTCCACCATACCGTGCCCCCCATGTCCAGCAACAGAAGGACCCTAGACTGTGGCCCTCCCCCACCGAGCCTTGGCGTTGGCTGCACCAAGCTTCAGAGAGTCCCTTAGCACGTACTCCTGCAGTCTGCAGCGGGCCAGTCGGCAACATTCCCTGACGGACTCTGCTGGGTGGTGAGCAACGCTCGGGCAGACCAAAGAGCGTCTTTCACCGAGTTGATGACCCTCCAGCAGCACTTGATATCAGTCTCTGAATGTGTCCCTGGGAACAGTCCGTAAATCACAGAGTGTGTGACGGAGCTGTTCGGGTAACTATAGTTGGGTGGAGAATATTCCATGCTTTAATTGTGCGGGGAAAGAACGAATTGCTGTATACATCTGTCTTTGTAGCTGGGATCACAAATTGGATCGAATGCCCTCGTCTGCTCCTAATTGGTTTGGGGTTGGTGTAGGTCTTGTGATCTATGTCTTGCTGACCATTTAACATTTTGTAAAAACAGGTCAAACGGTGAGCTTCACGTCTGTCTTGGAGAGGGTTCCACCCCAGAGAATTCAGAAGTTTGGTGACACTCGCTTCTCTCTCATAGGTGTTAGTAACAAATCGAGCGGCCTGTCTTTGGACACGTTCGATTGATGAAATGTTTTTATTTGTGTATG
This sequence comes from Amblyraja radiata, assembly GCF_010909765.2. NCBI lineage: Eukaryota > Metazoa > Chordata > Chondrichthyes > Rajiformes > Rajidae > Amblyraja > Amblyraja radiata. The sequence continues at coordinate 27,490 of NW_022630875.1, read as the reverse complement.
GGTCCCAAGCTGCAACTGCGTAGTCCAAATGATGTCTAACGAGGGTGAAGTATAGCTTCTCCTTGACAGCAGCTGAACAATGATGAAAGTTGCGCCTCAGGAAGTTTAGGACACCTCAGTGGGTGCAGCAGCATCTATGGAGCGAAGGAAATAGGCGACATTTCGGGCCGAAAACCAGGGTTTCGGCCCAAAACGTCGCCTATTTCCTTGTTCAGCTTCTGTCAAGGGGGGGGGGGGGGGACCAGCCATTAATGATTGGCGTCTGGAAGGTCCATTGTTGGATTGGGAAGGCGTGAACTATAAACAAATAATGTGGAGAGCCGAGGAACTGGTAAAATGACAAGGAAGGAGGGAGGGAGAGGGGAAGTGTTAGTAAAAGTTATTTAAAGTTAGAGAATTCAATGGTTAAAAAAACCCCCAAATAAACTTTATTCAAGGAAAAAAATATGTCCAATATCGAAACCGTGCAAGAAATTTGTCCGACATTCTCGGTGGCTATACGTACATTCAATACTGTTTACACAAATTTCACTCCCTGCTCCGGCTTTCTCGTGGAACCAGTTCCACAGTTCTCCACATTGTTTGTCTCTTGAGATCACACCTTCCCGAGCCAACAATTGGACCTGCCAGACAGGTCATTTCATTGATCCTGGTCTTCTGTTTTTTTCTCACCCCCTCCCCATCCCCTTCCCCCACCACCAGCACCCCCATCCCCCCTTCCCCACCAACACCCCCACCACCCCTCCCCCACCACCACCACCAGCACCCTCACCCCCGTCGCCCACCACCACCACCAGCACCCCCACCTCACCCAAAGAAGGCATTGCTGGAATGAAAGTAATTAACAACAAAAAAGGAAGAATGCCAGAAAGGTCTCCCCCCACCCTTGACATAGCGATTGTTTTGCTTGGAGTAAAAAATGTCGGTGAAGGCAGAGGTGACAATGTCGTTCAAAAGGCAACGGGATCTCTACTTTAAAGCGAGAATATTTAATTTCTAGAGGAAGAAGGTTTGTGCAGTACTCGAAATGGAAGAACTTGCAGAGAAGTGGAATCGCCTTTTACCTGGAACGGGGAGAGGGAGGGCGGGCAAGTATAATCGCTGCCTTCAATTCCTTGCGAGTGGTGGCCCTGTATACGGACCTGGGGGAAACATGACCTCTACTTACATGGGGACAGGCAGTCTGAAGACGGACCTGGGTGAAAATGCAGCTCTACACGTCTGCAACTTCTTCAGATTATACCTTTAATAATCCTTTTCAGGAAATTACAGTGCCACGACAGCTTCAAGACAAACATAACACCACACATTTCCTCAAATGGCTTCCATACTTAACAAGTTAAAATACGTTAAAATACAAGTTAAAATACAATTAATTTAAAAAAAGTGCAATTATTTATGCGCATTATAAAGTCTTATAGCAGCTGGTAAACAGGACTTCCTATATCTCTCCGTTTTGCACATTGGTGCAATCAGCCTCTGACTGAAGATGCTGCTCTTGATCACCTTCAGGGCATGGAGTGGGTGAGTGGGGTTTGTCATTATAGAACCTAGTTTATTTAGAGTTCTGGCCTCTGCCACCTGCTGGACCGTTCGTTGCTCAGCCCCGACCACTGAGCCGGCCTTCCTGATTAGTTTGTCCAGTCTGTTTTTATCCGCTATACGGGCGCCATCTCCCCAACAGGCCACAGCAAAAAACAGAGCACTGGCCACCACTGAATGGTAGACACTGCACAGTAGGGGTTGGCAGATATTAAATGACCTCAGCCTCCTTAAAAAATACAGTCGGCTTTGTCCCTTCCTGTACACCGCCTCCATATGACACTTCCAGTTCAGCTCACTGTCAAGCTGCACCCCAAGGTACCTGTGATTAGCTCTTGAGGACAGTACATACTTATTTTAAATATTTAACTACCACAAATAAGTAGACTATTCCTTCACTGTTTTGAACTCCCTAACTGATTATAAAATGACCCAAGATTTATTAATTAAAACACAATGTGATGGAGTAAGACACGCGGGCCAGGCAACAGGTTGAGGTAAGAAGGAAGGGCAGATGCTGGTTTACACAAAAGATAGACACTAAGTGCCTGTGTAACTCAGCGGGTCAGGCAGCGTTTCTGGAGAATATGCACAGATCATGCTTCGGGTCGCGACCCGATTTCTACATTTTAACAATGACATAATCACTGATACCAAAAAGCGACTCAATTTACTTGGTCTTGTAGAGAGAGGGATAAGGGAGAAGTTCTGGTTGTGTATCTGGCAAGTGGGTTGCGGGGGTGGGGGGGGGGGGGGGGTGACGGGGGGGGGGGGGGGGCTTCCTGGAGCGAAGAGGTCCTTCTGCACTTGTACAGGGCCCTAGTGAGACCACACCTGGAGTATTGTGTGCAATTTTGGTCCCCTAATTTGAGGAAGGACATTATTGCTATTGAGGGAGTGCAGCGTAGGTTTATACGGTTAATTCCCGGAATGGCGGGACTGTCATATGCTGAGAGAATGGAGCAGCTGAGCTTGTCCACTCTGGAGTTTCGAAGGATGAGAGGGCATCTTATTGAAACCTCTAAGATTATTAAGGGGTTGGACACACTAGAGGCAAGAAACATGTTCCCGACATTGGGTTAGTCCAGATCCAGCGGCCGCGGTTTAAGAGTAAGGGGTAAGCCATGTAGAACGGGGAAGGGCAAACACTTTTTCTCACAGAGTGTGTGTGGAAATCTCTGCCTCAGAGGGTGGTTGAGGCCGGTTCTCTGGATACTTTCAAGAGAGAGCTAGATAGGGCTGTTAAAGATAGCGGAGTCAGGGGATACGGGGAGAAGGCAGGAACGGGAATTGGGGATGATCAGCCATGATCACATTGAATGGCGGTGTTGGCCTAATGCACCTATTGTCTATTGGACCTTGAAATAGAAGTTTTTCCTGACTTTGGACCCGGGACCAAAGACATTTACAGATCCAGAGTGGAACCGGAGCAGATTCTCAGACACTGGTTTCCATCCCAAGTCCAGGAGAAAGGATACATTTTACCGGAGAACCTATTCCCACTGAAGGTGTGGAGATGGGACTTGGTGTCCGCGCTGTAAAATGAGACTATCCCTGCCTCATAACTGAGATAAACTCCCACCCGCTCTGGGATGGGATCGGTGAGGAGAAGGGGTTTCGGAGAGGAGTTCACACGAAACTCGTCGCCAACTTGCTCCACGGACCAGAGCCCAGTCACCTGCCTCAGGTTGATGTCTCTCTCCCTGTCCAGAGACTCGGCGGCGACTCCCACACACCAGCCCCAGTTCTCCGTCACCTCCACCTCCCAGTAATGTCTCCCCGAGGTGAATCCCTCCGATCCCAGCACACAAGGCCAGATTGTAAATCGCTTGCCGTAGTCAGGGAGACTCCTCTGTGTCCCGGTCCACCTCACGCTCTTCCGATCCTTGGACACCTCGAATTCCCAACACGCTGTTTCCAAGTCCAAGGTCACAGAGTCTGCGGGTGAACGGTGTAGTGGCCATTTGGCCTATTTTGCATGTCATTGTGGATGGCATGTTCCTTTAAATTTTAGCCAGCCCGTTATAATGTGGGTGGGATTTTATGACGTGTCTTGGGGCGTGTTTATGCAGCTTAACTGCTTGCGTGTTAGTTTAGTTGGGAATTCGTTTTGGACAGGAGAGGGAGAAGGTTTATCCTTCGACCATGTCAAGCATGTCAAGCATGTCAAGCATGTCAAACCTCATGTGAAGAAGAAGACACGAAGAGTTTTCTAGTATCTGAAGCAATGCGCTGGAGTTCGAAGAAGATTGCTGGAACAAGTCGGAAAACCTTGGATGTAGCCAACTGTTTTATATCTACAATAAAGAAAATATTCATTAAAAGACTGTGTGCTGAAGCTTTATGAAAGTAGAAGCTCTGTAAGTCTCTGAGGCAGCTTGCATGCGTACCGAAGATATTCCCCTTATCCCCTCTCAACCAATTAGTGGCTAGGGAGTTAATTTCCTGAAAGATCTGAAAAATCTGCCGCTACACTAAGTCGAAGGATACCTCCGGCAGGGGGTAATTGCCAGTCCCAGAGATTGGGACAGAAGAAGAAGAAGAAGATAAGTAAAAGCGAACCTCCGGCGGGGGTAAATACCAGTCCCTGAGATAGGGACAGAAGATCGAAGTGCGAAGGCTAAGACCTAGGAGAGGTGCGGCCAGAGCAGGACGAAGGCTAAGACCTCGAAAAGGCGCAGCCAAAGAAGATTGGTTCCAATCGTGGAACTGAAGAAGATCTCGGCCAGGACCAGCCTTGAGGTCTATCAACAGCATCGGAACGCATCGGAAGACATATCACTGGATTGTGAGTACGAATTGATTATTACCTTTTGAATTAAAATTACGGTTTTAATTGAGAGAATTCTGTAATAGAGCTCAACAAGCTGTTTTCTCCAGCGTGTCTGGGAAAGGCAGACCGACCTTGGATTGTTTTGAATCAAAGAGATAAAGGAGCATTCCATTTGAATTAGCATCATTTATTTTGCACCTGGAATTAGAGAGAGGTTCTCTACATTATCAGTATGTTTTAGTTTTGGAAGAAATTGTTGATAATAACAAAGTCACTCAGAAGAAGATACTTTTTTTCGACTAATTTAAAGACTTGGCAATCTGCCAAGACCTCTTTTAAATCATGAAGGAAGATGAGGGCAGAGCTATGCCAGAAGAGCCACATGGTGGTGAAGAAAGACCAGCCAGACAACTTAAACTCACTGAGAAAGGTCGAAGTTATGTTCTCAAGGAGGCTGAATTGGATAGGAACAAGTTGGGGAAGAAGATTAGAAAGCTGTTTGAAAGTGTGAAGACACTCATGGAATCAGAAGAGAACCAGGACAAGGTGGAAGAGAAATTACGCCTGATAAGTAGCCTTAACCATGAGCTGAAAGAGAAGCAGGACACACTGCTGGAGGCAGAGCGTTCTCCAGAGGAGCGTGAAAGATATTTTAAGTGGGATTGTGAAAATACGGAGTATTATGATGAATCCAAAGAAGTTGTAGAAGGATGGTTAGAGCAAGCCAGCAAAAGTAAAGGTAGCAGAAAAGAAGATACTAAGCCAGAAGAAGAAGGTGATGAAATAGAACCGGGAGATAGTATCTCAAATGTATCTTCACAAAGATCAGGCCGTAAATCTGGTAGCTCAGCCAGTTCGGTTTCGAGGGCTTCTGCTCGTTTGGGAGCAAAGGCTGAGTTAGCAGCGCTCTCAATAGAAGCGGATGCTATGAAGAAAAAACATGAGATGGCCCGACAGCAAGATGAGACAAAGCGACAGCAAGAAGAGATGATGCAACAGATGGCCCGACAGCAAGATGAGACAAAGCGACAGCAAGAAGAAATGGCGCGATGTCAGGAACAACTGGAATTAGATACAAAGTTGAAGGTGGCTAAAGCCAGAAGGGACATACTGGAAAGTGAAGGGTCTAGATGCAGCTCTAGATCATCAAAGGCGATAAGCTCTAGACAGAGAGCTAGACCTGCTCAGAGTGAATTGGCAGTTGAATCGATTCCACGGTCAAAGTCCACAGGATACCTTGGATTGGAAAACCTAAATAGGTTGAGTGAACCTTCAGCTCAGCAAATGGGTGCTGGACCGAAACTAGCTACTATAAGAACATCCGTACAAACTCGAGAAGGACCAGTGGACCAAGGAGAAGGGAATCAGGTTGGTCTATCGGCACTGCTACATAAGCAATCTGAATTCAACGAGATTATAGCTCGACGAAATAAACCTCTCATTTTGCCACCAGTTGAAATTCCTACGTATGCTGGAGATCCTTTAGAATATGAAACTTTCGTGAGGGCACTGGAAGAGGTATTAGAGAAGAAAGTTATGGATGAAAAAGAGCGCTTAAGGTTTCTGGTGAAGTACACACAAGGAAAGGTGAAGGGGCTTGTGGAAAGTTGTCAGATGGAGCCAGACAACCAGGGATATAAAAAGGCGAGAAGATTATTGAAGGAACGTTTTGGTGATGAACAGAGGATTGCGAATGCATACATTGAAAAGGCCCATGATTGGAAAGAAATCAAGCCAGAAGATGTGGATAAATTGAGTGAATATGCAATATTTCTGAGAAGATGTTGCAGCTCGATGAAAAATCTTGGCTATATGGAGGAAATTAATCTTTCAAGTAATATGAGAATCATCATTAGCAAGTTGCCCAGAAGAATGAGAGAAAAGTGGAGAGATAGGGCAGGTGAAATACGAGATAAGAGCAAACAAGTAGCCAGGCTACCAGACCTGGTGGAATATTTAGAAAGAGAAGTACGGTACATGTCAGATTCATGCAGCGGGATTATTGAAGAAGCCAAGCCACTTGCAATTTATAAGGGTTCTACCTATGTCAAAACTAAACAAAAGACAGGGCCTAAGAAAAGCAATTTTGCTACCAATATAATACCTGAGAAGGTGTTAGGTGGTGCAAAAGAGGATGCACCGACCAGAAAGAATGAATTCTGTCCATTTTGTGATGAAGTAGGTCACACCATAAGATGGTGTCGTAAATTTAAGGAAAGGAAATATGAAAAAAAGATGGACTTTTTAAAAAGGAATGGAATCTGCTATGGATGTTTAAAGAAAGGGCACATGGTAAAAGACTGTAGGTGTCCAATAATTTGTGACAAATGTAAGCAGAATCATCCTGATGTGCTTCATACTGTAAAGAAAGAGCCAGATCATACTGAGCAGAAAAAGGAGTCAGCGGATGTAAATGCTATCACCTCGCCTCAAGTAACTGCACATATTGGGGCCGGAGAGAAAGCATGCATTTTCTCTATTTTACCAGTACAAGTGAGAAATAGGGAAACTAATGTAGTGTTGCATACATATGCATTTCTGGATCATGGGAGTTCAGCTACTTTTTGCACAGAGAATTTGATGAGAAGGTTGGACATTACTGGAGAGAAAGTTAAAATTCAAATGCGTACCATGAATAAAGAAAAGGATTACCAGAGTTATTATATAACAAATATGGAGATATCCAGTTTGGATGAAGATAATTTTATTCCAATTTCAGAGGTTTTCACACATGAAACAATGCCTGTTGGTCGTCAAAATGTACCCAGATGTGAAGACTTACAGCAATGGCCTTACCTGAAAGAAGTCAAAATAACAAAGATAAATTCTGATATTGACTTACTTATTGGAACGAATGCCCTGAGAGCATTAGAACCTGTACAGATAATTAGGAGCCAAGGGGATGGACCGTATGCTATGAAGACCCTACTAGGATGGGTTATTTATGGCTCCTTGGGTAAGAATAAGGAAAGCACCAGCAAAATGAATTGCCGTGCTGTTGCTGTTAACCAAATATCTACAGGTAAATTGGAAAAGCTGTTAATGAAGCAATATAATCATGACTTCAATGAAAGTACCAGCCAAGAACATGAAGAAATGTCTAGAGAAGAATTGAAATTCTTAGATATTATGAACCATTCAGTTAAGATGAAAAATGGACATTATTGTTTGGATTTACCTTTCAAGAAGGAAAGTGTCAATTTACCAAATAATCGCTATATGGCTGAACAGCGTATTCATGGTTTGAAACGTAAATTTGTTAAGAACACGAAATTTCAAGAGGAATATACATCCTTCTTTGGAATATGATTAATAATGATTATGCTGAAAGGATACCAATGAATCAACTATATCGAGATGATGGAGAGATCTGGTATATTCCGAACCATGGGGTGTACCACTCGAAGAGAGGGACATTGAGGGTGGTCTTTGACTGCGCGGCAGTCTTTAAAGGGACATCACTTAACAGTGAATTACTGCAAGGTCCAGACCTTACTAACTCGCTCATTGGAGTTCTCATCAAATTTAGGCAAGAACCGATAGCTTTGATGGCTGATATCAGAGCAATGTTTTATCAAGTGAAAGTAACTGGTAAACATATTGATTATCTGCGATTCTTATGGTGGCCTGAAGGGGATGTGCAGCAAGACCTTGTTGATTACCGAATGAAAGTACATCTTTTCGGAGCAGTGTCATCTCCAAGTTGTGCGAATTTCGCTTTGAGGAAAACCGCAGAGGATAATAAAGATTATTTCCCAGAGGAGGTAATTTCCACTTTGAAAAATAATTTTTATGTGGACGATTGCCTAAAATCCGTATCTACCGAGTTAGAGGCAATTCAAATAGTGAAGCACCTAACCTTTCTCTGCAATAAGGGAGGATTTGTACTTACCAAGTGGGTCAGCAACAGTCGTGCTGTTTTGGAAAGCATTCCACCAGATGACAGAGCCGAAGAAACCAAGGTGATGGATTTAGACAAAGACAACTTGCCAATGGAAAGGGCACTGGGACTGCACTGGTGTGTGGAAACGGATGTGTTTAAGTTTAAATTGTCAATTCAGGAACGACCATGCACAAGAAGGGGTATCTTATCTGTGATTGGTTCAGTATATGATCCTTTGGGATTTCTGGCACCATTTACACTGCCAGCCAAGTTAATTTTACAGAATCTGTGTCGAGAAAAACTTGGTTGGGATGAGAGTATAACTCAAACATCCTCGCACAGTTGGACAGAATGGTTAAAAGACCTCCAAAAAATGTCAACGTTTAAGGTAGATCGGTGTATAAAGCCTAAAACCATTGGTAATATCGGAAATGCGCAACTGCATCACTTTTCGGATGCCAGCGAAAGTGGTTATGGGACTGTTTCATACTTAAGACTACAAGATGTAAACAAAAGAGTGCATGTTGCATTCGTAATGGGAAAAGCCAGAGTAGCACCATTGAAGCAAAAGACGATTCCCAGAATGGAACTTACAGCAGCAGTCTTAGCTGTGAAAATTGACATAATGCTGAAAAAGGAACTGCAATTTCAACTGGAAGAATCTACCTTCTGGACCGATAGTACTACGGTTTTGAAATACATTAACAATGAAAGCAAACGTTTTATGACATTTGTTGCAAATAGAGTTTCCTTTGTACTAGGAGCTACTAATGTTTCTCAATGGAGATATGTTAATACAAAGGAAAATCCTGCGGATGAAGCCTCTAGGGGACAAACAGCAAATTGCTTTCTTAATAACAAGAGATGGATCAATGGGCCAACATTTCTTAGTATGCCAAGTAGAGAATGGCCAAAGCTTGAACTCGGATTTGAAATCTCTACAACAGATCCGGAAATTAAACAAAACATTTCGGTGAATGTGATTGAAAAAAACTCATATGACACCGTGAATAGTTTAATTACCCACTTTTCATCATGGAATAAATTGAGAACATCGGTAGCCTGGTTTCTTAAAATAAAAACAAGATTGTTGATGAAAATTCGGGAAAAGAAACAAATAACAGAAAGTATCTTGGAGAAGAATCCTGCGGAAAGGGAAAAGGAAATCAAATTCCAGACGCAAGTTTTTGAAGCTTCACCTAGCCAACAGTGCCTATGTCTTGATGATCTCCTCAAAGCAGAAAATGCGATCATTTCTTTCTGTCAAAGGCAGAAATACAAAGAAGAGATATTAACATTACAAGCTGGTGGAGAAGGGGTAAAAAGAAGTAGTCAATTGTATAAGCTCGACCCAATTTGGGAAGGAGATCTTCTGCGGATGGGTGGACGCCTAAACAGATTGGCAATGCCTGAAGAAAGGAAACGTCCTATCATTCTCGCTAAGGACTTTTACATAACAACATTATTATTACGGCATATTCATGAACAAATTGGGCATGGAGGAAGAAATTACATGCTATCCCAACTTCGTAAAAAATATTGGGTTACCAAGGCTAATTCAGCAGCAAGAAAGATAATAAAAAATTGCATCATATGCACGCGTGAGCGTGGGAAACTTGGTATACAGAAGATGGCAGCCATGCCTTTGGAGAGGATCACTCCAGACAAACCTCCTTTCACAGATGTGGGGGTGGATTATTTTGGTCCTATGGAAGTTAAGAGAGGACGTAGCCTTGTGAAAAGATATGGTGTGATCTTCACTTGTATGGCGAGTAGAGCGGTACATCTTGAAGTTGCATCTACACTCGACACGGACTCATGTATTCAGGCATTAAGGAGATTTATTTGTCGACGGGGTCAAGTTACTTCGTTAAGATCGGATAATGGTTCGAATTTCGTTGGAGCGGATAGGGAACTAAAAAAAGCACTCAAAGACTTAAATCAGGATAAAATCCAATATACTATGCTTCAACAAGGCATAAAATGGAACTTTAATCCTCCAATGGGTTCCCATCATGGCGGTATTTGGGAACGATTAATTCGCATGGTACGAAATGTGCTGCGCTCCGTTCTGAGACAACAAGTTTTGGATGATGAAGGGTTAGAGACACTGTTTTGTGAAATTGAGGCGATTTTAAACGATCGACCTATTACGAAAGGTTCTGACGATCCTAATAACCTGGAAGTACTCACACCAAATCATATTCTTCTGCTGAAAACCATTCCAACACTTCCACCTGGGCTTTTTGTAAAAGAAGATTTGTATATGAGACGTAGATGGAAGCAAGTACAATATATGGCAAATCTTTTTTGGAGGAGATGGATACAAGAGTATTTGCCTTTAATCCAAGAACGACAACGATGGCTAGGATTAAAAGGAACTTTGTTCCAGGCGACATTGTGTTGGTGGCTGACTCTACAGCATCTAGAGGTTCTTGGTTAATGGGTAGAATACTGGAAATCATGCCTGATGTTCAGGGTTTGGTACGTATAGTGCGACTGAAAACAAAAAACAATGTTTTAATAAGACCAATAACTAAGTTGTGCTTGCTTCTAGAAGGCGAAAGCGAGGAAGGAAGAGTCGAGAAAGAATTGTGATTGCAGATATATAGTGCATGCTATTTTTTCCTCATTAGTATGGTGGTTAGTATCCACGCCTGGCATGCGGGCGATCGCGGTTAGATTTCCTGACGAGGGAGCCACAGGGTTTTATTCCCTGATATTTTGATTTTGATTTTGATGTACGTTAAGCCTTAATGGCCACTTTTTTGATGTTATTTGGTAATTGCCTCATTATGTATTCGGAACAATTAGGGGCCGGTATGAAGTGGCCATTTGGCCTATTTTGCATGTCATTGTGGATGGCATGTTCCTTTAAATTTTAGCCAGCCCATTATAATGTGGGTGGGATTTTATGACGTGTCTTGGGGCGTGTTTATGCAGCTTAACTGCTTGCGTGTTAGTTTAGTTGGGAATTCGTTTTGGACAGGAGAGGGAGAAGGGTTATCCTTCGACCATGTCAAGCATGTCAAGCATGTCAAGCATGTCAAACCTCATGTGAAGAAGAAGACACGAAGAGTTTTCTAGTATCTGAAGCAATGCGCTGGAGTTCGAAGAAGATTGCTGGAACAAGTCGGAAAACCTTGGATGTATCTTACTGTTTTATATCTACAATAAAGAAAATATTAATTAAAAGACTGTGTGCTGAAGCTTTATGAAAGTAGAAGCTCTGTAAGTCTCTGAGGCAGCTTGCATGCGTACCGAAGATATTCCCCTTATCCCCTCTCAACCAATTAGTGGCTAGGGAGTTAATTTCCTGAAAGATCTGAAAAATCTGCCGCTACAACATTATTGCCATAGAGGGAGTGCAGAGAAGGTTCACCAGACTGATTCCTGGGATGTCAGGACTGTCTTATGAAGAAAGACTGGATAGACTTGGTTTATACTCTCTAGAATTTAGGAGATTGAGAGGGGATCTTATAGAAACTTACAAAATTCTTAAGGGGTTGGACAGGCTAGATGCAGGAAGATTGTTCCCGATGTTGGGGAAGTCCAGGACAAGGGGCCACACACACAGTTTAAGGATAAGAGGGAAGCCTTTTCGGACCGAGATGAGAAAAACGTTTTTGTTCACACACACACACGATGTTGGGGAAGTCCAGGACAAGGGGTCACAGCTTAAGGATAAGGGGGAAATCCTTTAAAACCGAGATGAGAAGAAATTTTTTCACACAGAGAGTGTTGAATCTCTGGAACTCTCTGCCACAGAGGGTAGTCGAGGCCAGTTCATTGGCTATATTTAAGAGGGCGTTAGATGTGGCCCTTGTGGCTAAGGGGATCAGAGGGTATGGAGAGAAGGCAGGTACGGGATACCGAGTTGGATGATCAGCCATGATCATATTGAATGGCGGTGCAGGCTCGAAGGGCCGAATGGCCTACTCCTGCTGCACCTAATTTCTATGTTTCTATGTTTCTATGAGAGATGGCAGGTACAGGATACTGAGTTGGATGATCAGCCATGTTTCTATGATGTCCTCATATCAATATCCAATAGACAACAGGTGCAGGAGTAGAGGTCATTCGGCCCTTCCAGCCAGCACCGCCATTCACTGTGATCATGGCTCATCATCCACAATCAGTACCCAATTCCTGCCTTCTCCCCGACCCTCTCTCGCTATCTTTAAGAGCCCTATCTAGCTCTCTCTTGAAAGAATTCTCTCCAGAGAACCGGCCTCCACCCTCTGAGGCAGAGAATTCCACAGACTCACAACTCTCTGGGTGGAAAAGTGTTTCCTCATCTCCGTTCTAAATGGCCGACCCATAATTATTAAACTGTGTGTGTGTGTGTGTAGCCCCTGGTTCTGGACTCCCCCAACATCGGGAACATGTTTCCTGCCTCTAGCGTGTCCAAACCCTTAATAATCTCATATATGTCTCAATGAGATGCCCTCTCATCCTTCTAGACTCCAGAGTGTACAAGCCCAGCCGCTCCAATCTCTCGGCATATGACAGTCCCGCCATCCCGGGAATTAACCTGGTGAACCTATGCTGGGTTCCCTCAATAGTAAGAATGTCCTGCCTCAAATTAGGGGACCAAAACTACACACAATACTCCAGGTGTGGTCTCACCAGGGCCCTGTACAACTGCAGAAGGACCTCTTTGCTCCTGTACTCAACTCCTCTTGTTATGAAGGCCAACTCCTCTTGGGTTGGGGAGAGGGGGAAAGTTGTGTATTTGTTTGTGAGACTGGGGATAAACTTGTCTGAGAATGGTGAGGACATAAAGGGTTCATTCTGCCCCCTGAAGTGTGGATTCTTCTCTCTCTCCCTCCCTCCCTCTCCCTCTTCGTGCCTCTCTCTCCCTCCTTCCTTCCCCCTGTTTCTCTCTCTCCCTCCGTCCCTCTCCCCCCTCTCCTCTCCCCTTCCTCTCTCCTCTCCCCTTCCCCCCTCCACTCCCCCCCCCTCTCTCTTTCTCTCTCTCTCCCCTCTCTCCCCTCTCTCCCCTCTCTGCCTGAGAGAGGAATCGTGTACAAGGCTGTGTGTGTGTGGGATTTTTTAGTTGTGGAATAAAATACGTTTCATTTCCTTCTCTCCCGTCCCCCTCTCTCCTCTCTCTTTCTCTTACCCCCTCTCTCTCCCCCCTCTCCTCTCCCCTTCCTCTCTCCCCTCTCCTCTTTCTCTCGCTCTCTCTCCCTCCTCTCACACTCCTCCTTATTTCTCACCCTCTCTCCACTCCCTCTCTCCACCCGCTCTCTCCCCTTCCTCTCTCCCCTCTCCCCTCTCGCCTTCTCTCCTCTTTCTCTCTCCCCTTCCTCTCTCCCCTCTCCCCCTCCCTCTCTCCCCCTCTCTATCTCTCTCTCCCCTCCCTATTCTCTCTCTCTCCCCCTCTTTCCCCCCTTATCACTCTCATCCAACTCAGTACAGGATACTGAGTTGGATGATCAGCCATGATCATATTGAATGGCGGTGGGTGAAGGCTCGAAGGGCCGAATGGCCTCTACTCCTGCACCTATTGTCTATGTTTCTCTAATGTCTTGTTTGCAGGTAAAAGTCAGAAAATGTGTTGCTTAATTGTTCAAATTACAGTGTTACCCATAAACAGGTTCTTGAAGGACACAAACCCTTCCTATGCCATTCTTTAAAGACAGGGTCCTGAGTTGGTGTTTTTTAAAAGGTGGTCTGATGCAATAGGGCTCAGTAGAGAAAAGTAATGCAACCCAAAACATTTCCTGAATAGAACCCATATCAATAATGTTTTATTATTAATTATTAATGTTTTATGTGTCATTCGTAACTATCACTGTAGGAGTCACTTGCGTGAAGTACAACGGGATCTGGGGGTCCTTGTTCATCAGTCAATGACAGTAAGCATGCAGGTACAGCAGGCAGTGACGAAATCCAGTGGATTGTTGGCCTTCATAACAAGAGGAGTTGAGTACAGGAGCAAAGAGGTCCTTCTGCAGTTGTACAGGGTCTTGGTGAGCCCACACCTGGAGTATTGTGTGCAGTTTTGGTCCCCTAATTTGAGGAAGGACATTCTTGCTATTGAGAGAGCCCAGCGTAGGTTCACCAGGTTAATTTCAGGGATGGCGGGACTGTCATATGCTGAGAGAATGGAGCGGCTAAGCTTGTACACTCTGTGGAGTTTACAAAATTGGTCAGGGTGGGACTAGTGTTGGTTGGACTAGATGCAGGAAGATTGTTTCCCGTGTTGGGGAAGTCCAGAACAAGGGCCACACACACAGTTTATGGATAAGGGGGAAGAAACCTTTTAGGACCGAGATGAGAAAAACATATTGTTTTCACACACACACAGAGTGGTGAATGTGTGGAATTCTCTGCCACAGAAGGTAGTTGAGGCCACAGTTCATTGACTATATTTAAGAGGGTGTTGGATGTGGCTAAAGGTATCAGCGGGTATGGAGAGAAGTCAGGGATGGGATACTGAGTTGGATGATCAGCCACGATCATATTGAATGGCGGTGGGTGAAGGCTCGAAGGGCCGATTGGCCTCTACTCCAGGGTCTTGGTGAGACCACACCTGAAGTATTGTGTGCAGTTTTGGCCTGTTGGCCTTCATAACAAGAGGAGTTGAGTACAGGAGCAAAGAGGTCCTTCTGCAGTTGTACAGGGACCTGGTGAGACCACACCTGGAGTATTGTGTGCAGTTTTGGTCCCCTAATTTGAGGAAGGACATTCTTGCTATTGAGGGAGCCCAGCGTAGGTTCACCAGGTTAATTCCCGGGATGGTGGGACTGTCATATGCTGAGAGAATGGAGCGGCTGGGCTTGTACACTCTGTGGAGTTTACAAAATGGGTCAGGGTGGGACTAGTGTAGGTTGGACTAGATGCAGGAAGATTGTTCCCGATGTTGGGGAAGTTCAGAACAAGGAGCCACACACGCAGTTTAATTATTAGGGGGAATTCTTTTAGGACTGAGAAGGGAAAAATATTTTTTTTCACACATAGAGAGTGGCGAATCTGTGGAATTCTCTGCCACAGAATGCAGTTGAGGCCACAGTTAATTGGCTATATTTAAGAGGGAGTTAGATGTGGGCGGCCCTTGTGGCTAAAATGATCAGGGGGTATGGAGAGAAGGCAGGTACAGGATACTGAGTTGGACGATCAGCCATGATCATATTGAATGGCGAATGGTGCAGGCTCGAAGGGCCGAATGGTCTCTACTCCTGCACCTATTTTCTATGTTTATCTCTCCATCCCACTCTCCCTCCCTCTCTCTAAGGATGAGAGGAGATCTCATTGAAACATATGAGATTATTAAGGGTTTGGACACACTAGAGGCAGGAAACTCCCCGATGTTGGGGAGTACAGAACCAGGGGCCACACACACACACACAGAGTTTAAGAATAAGGGGTCGGCCATTTAGAACGGAGACGAGGAAACACGTTTCCACCCAGAGAGTTGTGAATCTGTGGCCATTTGGGACTGAGATGAGGAGAAACTTTTCCACCCAGAGAGTTGTGAGTCTGTGGCCATTTGGGACTGAGATGAGGAGAAACTTTTCCACCCAAAGAGTTGTGAGTCTGTGGAATTCCCTGCCTCACAGAGGGCGGTGGAGGCCGGTTCTCTGGAGAGAATTCTTTCAAGAGAGAGCTAGATAGGGCTCTTAAAGATAGCGAGAGAGAGTCAGGGGATATGGGGAGAAGGCAGGAACGGGGTACTGACTGTGGATGATCAGCCGTGATCACATTGAATGGCTTTCTGGCTCGAAGGGCCGAATGGCATACTCCTGTACATATTGTCTATGTTTCTCTGTTTCTATGTTTCTATGATGTCCTCATATCAATATCCAATAGACAACAGGTGCAGGTGTAGAGGCCATTCGGCCCTTCCAGCCAGCACCGCCATTCACTGTGATCATGGCTGATCATCCACAATCAGTACCCCATTCCTGCCTTCTCCCCTGACTCTCTCTCGCTATCTTTAAGAGCCCTATCTAGCTCTCTCTTGAAATAATTCTCTCAGAGAACCGGCCTCCACCGCCCTCTGAGGCAGAGAATCCCACAGACTCACAACTCTCTGGGTGGAAAAGTGTTTCCTCGTCTCCGTTCTAAATGGCCGACCCCTTATTCTTAAACTGTGTGTGTGTGGCCCCTGGTTCTGGACTCCCCAACATCGGGAACATGTTTCCTGCCTCTAGCGTGTCCAAACCCTTAATAATCTCATATATGTCTCAATGTGAAACCCTCTCATCCTTCTAGACTACAGAGTGTACAAGCCCAGCCGCCCCATTCTCTCGGCATATGACAGTCCCGCCATCCCGTGGATGGGGACAGGGGAGGGAGAGGAAGGGAGGGAGAGAGGGGGAGAGAGGGGA
>NW_022630875.1:0-10454 GCF_010909765.2 Amblyraja radiata | reverse complement strand
GGAGAGGAGGGAGAGAAAGAGGGAAAGGGAGAGAGAGGGAGAGGGGTAGAGAGAGGGGGAGGGGAGAGAGGAGGGAGAGAAAGAGGGAAAGGGAGAGAGGGAGAGGGGTAGAGGGGTAAAAGATCAGTCCACCAGACTGACAATTTACAAAATTCTTAAGGGGTTGTACAGGCTAGATGCAGGAAGATTGTTCCCGATGTTGGGGAAGTCCAGAACAAGGGGTCACAGTTTAAGGATAAGGGGGAAAGCTTTTAGGACCGAGATGAGAAAAAACATTTTTTCCCACAAAGAGAGTGGTGAATCTGTGGAATTCTCTGCCACAGAAGGTAGTTGAGGCCACAGTTCATTGTCTATATTTAAGAGGGAGTTAGATGTGGCCCTTGTGGCTAAAGGGATCAGGGGGTATGGAGAGAAGGCAGGTACAGGATACTGAGTTGGATGATCAGCCATGATCATATTGAATGGCTTTCTGGCTCGATGGGCCGAATGGCCTCTACTCCTGCACCTATTGTCTATGTTTCTATTCTATGTTTCTATGATGTCCTCATATCAATATCCAATGGACAATAGGTGCAGGAGTATAGGCCATTCGGCCCTTCCAGCCAGCACCGCCATTCACTGTGATCATGGCTGATCATCCACAATCAGTACCCCATTCCTGCCTTCTCCCCATATCCCCTGACTCTCTGTCGCTATCTTTAAGAGCCCTATCTAGCTCTCTCTTGAAATAATTATCTCCAGAGAACCGGTCTCTGCCCTCTGAGGCAGAGATCTCTACAGACTCACAACTCTCTGGGTGGAAAAGTGTTTCCTCGTCTCCGTTCTAAATGGCCGACCCCTTATTTTTGTGTGTGTGTGTGTGTGTGTGTGTGTGTGTGTGTGCGTGCGTGCGTGCGTGCGTGTGTGTGTCCGACCCCCGTCCTGGTTGTGGACTCCCCAGCATCGGGAACATGTTTCCTGCCTCTAGCGTGTCCTTACGCTTAATAATCTCATCTATGTCTCAATGAGATACCCTCTCATCCTTCTAGACTCCAGAGTGTACAAGCCCAGCCGCTCCATTCTCTCAGCATATGACAGTCCCGCCATCCCGGGAATTAACCTGGTGAACCTACGCTGGGCTCCCTCTATAGCAAGAATGTCCTTCCTCAAATTAGGGGACCAAAACTGCACATAATACTCCAGGTGTGGTCTCACTAGGGCCCTGTACAACTGCAGAAGGACATCTTTGCTCCTAGACTCCACTCCTCTTGGGATGGGGAGAGGGGGAAAGTTGTGTATTTGTTTGGGAGACTGGGGGATAATCTTGTCTGAGAATGGTGAGGACCTATAGGGTTCATTCTGCCCCCTGAAGTGTGGATTCTTCTCTCTCTCCCTCCCTCTCTCTCCCTCTCCGTGTCTCTCTCTGCCACAGAAGGTAGTTGAGGCCGCAGTTCATTGGCTATATTTAAGAGGGAGTTAGATGTGGCCTTTGTGGCTAAAGGGATCAGGGGGTATGGAGAGAAGGCAGGTACAGGATACTGAGTTGGATGATCAGCCATTGAATGGCGAATGGTGCAGGCTCGAAGGGCCAAATGGCCTCTACTCCTGCACCTGTTGTCTATGTTTCTAGCGTGTCCAAACCCTTAATAATCTTATACGTTTCAATGAGATACCCTCTCATCCTTCTAAACTGTGTGTGTGTGTGGCCCCTGGTTCTGGACTCCCCCAACATCGGGAACATGTTTCCTGCCTCTAGCGTGTCCAATCCCTTAACAATCGTATATGTTTCAATGAGATACCCTCTCATCCTTCTAAACTGCAGAGTGTACAAGCCCAGCCACTCCATTCACTCAGCATATGACAGTCCCGCCATCCCGCGAATTAACCTGGTGAACCTACGCTGGGCTCCCTCAATAGCAAGAATGTACTTCCTCAAATTAGGGGACCAATACTGTACACAATACTCCAGGTGTGGTCTCACCAGGGCCCTGTACAACTGCAGAAGGACCTCTTTGCTCCTGTACTCAACTCCTCTTGTTATGAAGGCCAACATTGGCTTTCGTCACTGCCTGCTGTACCTGCATGCTTACTGTCATTGACTGATGAACAAGGACCCCCAGATCCCGTTGTACTTCACGCAAGTGACTCCTACAGTGATAGTTACGAATGACACATAAAACATTAATAATTAATAATAAAACATTATTGATATGGGTTCTATTCAGGAAATGTTTTGGGTTGCATTACTTTTCTCTACTGAGCCCTATTGCATCAGACCACCTTTTTAAAACACCGACTCAGGACCCTGTCTTTAAAGAATGGCACAGGAAGGGTTTTGTGTCCTTCAAGAACCTGTTTATGGGTAACACTGTAATTTGAACAATTAAGCAACAAATTTTTTAATTTTTACCTGCAAACAAGACATTAGAGAAACATAGACAATAGGTGCAGGAGTAGAGGCCATTCGGCCCTTCGAGCCTTCACCGCCATTCAATATGATCATGGCTGATCATCCAACTCTGTATCCTGTACCTGCCTTCTCTCCATACCCCCTGATCCCTTTAGCCACAAGGGCCACATCAAAAACCCTCTTAAATATAGCCAATGAACTGTGCCCTCAAGTACCTTCTGTGGCAGAGAATTCCACAAATTCACCACTCTCTGTGTGGGGAAAAAAATGTTTTTACTTGAGAGATACAGCGCGGAAACAGGCCCTTCGGCCCCACCGACTCCGTGCCGACCAGCGATCCCCGCATACTAACACTATCCTACACACACACACACACACACACACATATATATATATACACACACACACACACACACATATATATATACACACACATACACACACACGCACACACATATATACACACACGCACACACACGCACATATACACACAAACACACACACACGCATATATACACACATACACACACGTATACTAACACTATCCCACACACACACACACACACACACACACACACACACACACACACACACACACACACACACACACACACACACACACACACACACACACACACACACTGGGGGACAATTTACAATCTTTACCAGAAGCCAATTAACCTACAAACCCGCACGTACATGTTTGGAGTGTGGGAGGAAACCGGAGCGCCCGGAGAAAACCCACGCAGGTCACGGGGAGAGAGAACGTGCAAACTCCGTACAGACAGCGCCCGTGGTCGGGGTGGAACCCGGGTCTCTGGCGCCGTGAGGCGGCAACTCTACCCACTGCGAGGAGGGAGGGAGAGAGAGAGAGGGAGAGAGAGAGGGAGGGGCGGTGAGTGGAGAAGGGTCTCAACCCGAAAAACGTCGCCCATTCCTTCTCTCCAGAGATGCTGCCTGACCCGCTGAGTTACTCCAGCACTCTGTACCTGTCCACGTTCTCCACAGAGATGCTGCCTGACCCGCTGAGTTACTCCAGCACTTTGTACCTGTCCACGTTCTCCACAGATGCTGCCTGACCCGCTGAGTTACTCCAGCACTTTGTGTCTCTCTTCCGTTTGAACCAGCATCTGCAGTTCCTTCCTCCACTAATCTATTCCCTACATCTCCTCCCCCCCCTCCCCATCTAAGACTCTGTGAGCTGCAGTATGCTGGGATGGATAACAATCTATAATGGATATCCCTTGATTCCGGTATCTTTAAGAGCCCTATCTAGCTTTCACTTGAAGAATTCTCTCTCCAGAGAACCGGCCTCCACCGCCCTCTGATGCAGAGAATTCCACAGACTCACAACTCTCTGAGTGGAAAAGTGTTTCCTCGTCTCCGTTCTAAATGGCCGACCCATTATTCTTAAACTGTGTGTGTGTGTGTATGTGTGGCCCCTGGTTCTGGATTCCCCCAACATCGGGAACATGTTTCCTGCCTCTAGCTAGAATTTAGAAGATTGAGGGGGGATCTTATAGAAACTTACAAAATTCTCAAGGGGTTGGACAGGCTAGATGCAGGAAGATTGTACCCGATGTTGGGGAAGTCCAGAACAAGGGGCCACGCACAGTTTAAGGATAAGGGGGAAGAAATCTTTTAGGACTGAGATGAGAAATACATTTTTTTTCAGACACACACAGAGTGGTGAATCTGTGGAATTCTCTGCCACAGAAGGTAGTTGAGGCCACAGTTCATTGGCTATATTTAAGAGGGAGTTAGATGTGGCCTTTGTGGCTAAAGGGATCAGGGGTTATGGAGAGAAGGCAGGTACAGGATACTGAGTTGGATGATCAGCCATTGAATGGCGAATGGTGCAGGCTCGAAGGGCCGAATGGCCTCTACTCCTGCACCTGTTGTCTATGTTTCTAGCGTGTCCAAACCCTTAATAATCTTATACGTTTCAATGAGATACCCTCTCATCCTTCTGAACTGTGTGTGTGTGTGGCCCCTGGTTCTGGACTCCCCCAACATCGGGAACATGTTTCCTGCCTCTAGCGTGTCCAATCCCTTAACAATCGTATATGTTTCAATGAGATACCCTCTCATCCTTCTAAACTCCAGAGTGTACAAGCCCAGCCACTCCATTCACTCAGCATATGACAGTTCCGCCATCCCGGGAACTGCAGAAAGACCTCTTTGCTCCTAGTCTCCACTCCTCTTGTTATGCAGGCCAACATGTCATTGGCTTTCTTCACTGCCTGCTGTACCTGCATGCTTACTTTCATAGACTGATGTACAAGGACCCCCAGATCCCGTTGCTATGAAGGCCAACGTGCCATTAGCGACACGCCCGCGTTTACGAAACTCCCACCCCTACCCCCACCCACCCCTCCCACCAACCCACTCCTCCCCTCCACCCACCCCCACACCCCTCCCCCCTCCACAAACCCTCACACCCCACCCAGCTCCCCCTCCACCCAACCCCCACTCCCAACACCCCATACCCCTCCATACCCAGCCTCCTCCCCCACCCCACCCCCCATCCCCCACTCCCTCTCCCACCCCCCACCCTCCCCCATCCCACCCTCCCACATCACCTAACCAACTCCCCCTCCCACCACCCCACCCCCTCCATCCCGCCCCCACCCAGCCCCCCATCTACGACCCCTCCCCCTCCCCCATCCACCCACCCCCTCCCCTACACAACCATCCCCCCACTCCCCGACATCACTTCCTCCCCCAACCTCCCCCTCCCACCACCTCCACCACCTCACACCACTCCACCCCCCCTCCAACCCCCTCCCACCCCCCCTCCATCCCCCCTCCAACCCCCTCCAACCCCCTCCATTCCCTGAGAGTGGTGAATCTGTGGAATTCTCTGCCACAGAAGGTAGTTGAGGCCACAGTTCATTGGCTATATTTAAGAGGGAGTTAGACGTGGCCCTTGTGACTAAAGGGATCAGGGGGTATGGAGAGAAGGCAGGTACAGGATACTGAGTTGGATGATCAGCCATGATCATATTGAATGGCGATTGGTGCAGGCTCGAAGGGCCAAATGGCCTCTACTCCTGCAGCTATTGTCTTTGTTTCTAGTGTGTGAACGGGGCGATCGCTGGTCGGGCTAGCACGGACTCGATGGGGAAGGGCCTGTTTCAGCGTTGTATCTCTGAAGTAAACTATATAACCATATAACCATATAACAATTACAGCACGGAAACAGGCCATCTCGACCCTTCTAGTCCGTGCCGAACACATAATCTCCCCTAGTCCCATATACCTGCGCTCAGACCATAACCCTCCATTCCTTTCCCATCCATATAACTATCCAATTTAATTTTAAATGATAAAAACGAACCTGCCTCCACCACCATCACTGGAAGCTCATTCCACACAGCTACCACTCTCCGAGTAAAGAAGTTCCCCCTCATGTTACCCCTAAACTTCAGTCCCTTAATTCTCAAGTCATGTCCCCTTGTTTGAATCTTCCCTACTCTCAGTGGGAAAAGCTTTTCCACGTCAACTCTGTCTATCCCTCTCATCATTTTAAAAACCTCTATCAAGTCCCCCCTTAACCTTCTGCGCTCCAAAGAATAAAGCCCTAACTTGTTCAATCTTTCTCTGTAACTTAGTTGCTGAAACCCAGGCAACATTCTAGTAAATCTCCTCTGTACTCTCTCTATTTTGTTGACATCCTTCCTATAATTAGGCGACCAAAATTGTACACCATACTCCAGAATTGGCCTCACCAATGCCTTGTACAATTTTAACATTACATCCCAACTTCTATACTCAATGCTCTGATTTATAAAGGCCAGCACACCAAAAGCTTTCTTTACCACCCTATCTACATGAGATTCCACTTTCAGGGAACTGTGCACAGTTATTCCCAGATCCCTCTGTTCACCTACATTCTTCAATTCCCTACCATTTACCATGTACGTCCTATTTTGATTTGTCCTGCCAATATGTAGCACCTCACACTTATCAGCATTAAACTCCATCTGCCATCTTTCAGCCCACTCTTCCAACTGGCATAAATCTCTCTGTAGACTTTGAAACTCTACTTCATTACCCGCAACCCCACCTATCTTAGTATCATCTGCATACTTACTAATCCAATTTACCACACCATCGTCCAGATCATT
This sequence comes from Amblyraja radiata, assembly GCF_010909765.2. Taxonomy (NCBI): domain Eukaryota; kingdom Metazoa; phylum Chordata; class Chondrichthyes; order Rajiformes; family Rajidae; genus Amblyraja; species Amblyraja radiata. The sequence continues at coordinate 3,935 of NW_022630875.1, read as the reverse complement.
GATGTACATGACAAACAACAGTGGACCCAACACAGATCCCTGTGGCACCCCACTCGTCACTGGCCTCCAACCTGACAAACAACCATCCACCATTACTCTCTGGCATCTCCCATTCAGCCACTGTTGAATCCATCTTGCTACTCCACCATTAATACCCAACCATTGAACCTTCTTAACCAACCTTCCATGAGGAACCTTGTCAAAGGCCTTACTGAAGTCCATATACACAACATCCACTGCTTTACCCTCATCAATTTCCCGAGTAACATCTTCAAAAAATTCAAGAAGATTAGTTAAACATGACCTTCCAGGCACAAATCCATGATGACTGTTCCTAATCAGACCCTGTTTATCCAGATGCTTATATATATTATCTCTAAGTATTCTTTCCATTAATTAGCCCACCACTGACGTCAAACTAACAGGTCTATAATTGCTAGGTTTACTCTTAGACCCCTTTTTAAACAATGGAACAACATGCGCAGTACGCCAATCCTCCGGCACTATTCCCGTTTCTAATGACATTTGAAATATTTCTGCCATAGCCCCTGCTATTTCTACACTAACTTCCCTCAATGTCCTAGGGAATATCCTGTCCGGACCTGGAGACTTATCCACTTTTATATTTCTCAAAAGTGTCAGTACTTCCTCTTCTTTGATCCTCATAGTTTCCATAGCTACTCTACTTGTTTCCCTTACCGCACATAATTCAATATCCTTCTCCTTGGTGAATACCGAAGAAAAGAAACTGTTCAATATCTCCCCCATCTCTTTTGGCTCTGCAGATAGTTGGCCACTCTGACTCTCTAATGGACCAATTTTATCCCTCGTTATCCTTTTGCTATTAATATAGCGGTAGAAACCTTTCGGATTTACTTTTACCTTACTTGCCAAAGCAACCTCATATCTTCTTTTAGCTTTTCTAATTTCTTTCTTAAGATTCTTTTTACATTCTTTATGCTCCTCAAGCACCTCATTTACTCCATGCTGCCTATAACTATTGTAGATCTCCCTCTTTTTCCGAACCAAGTGTCCAATTTCCCTTGAAAACCATGGCTCTTTACAATTTTTACGATTTCCTTTCAACCGAACAGGGACATAAAGATTCTGTACTCTTAAAATCTCACCTTTAAATGTACTCCATTTCTCTTCCACATCTTTCCCATAAAACAAACTGTCCCAATTTACTCCTTTTAAATCCTTTCGCATCTCCTCAAAGTTAGCCTTTCTCCAATCAAAAATCTCAACCCTAGGTCCAGTTTTGTCCCTCTCCATAATTATATTGAAACTAATGGTATTGTGATCACTGGACCCGAACTGTTCCCCAACGCATACCTCTGCCACCTGACCCATCTCATTTCCTAACAGGAGGTCCAGTACCGCCCCTTCTCTAGTAGGTACTTCTATGTATTGTTGCAAAAAACTATCCTGCACACATTTTACAAACTCCAACCCATCCAGCCCATTTACAGAATGTGTTTCCCAGTCTATGTGTGGAAAATTGAAATCTCCCACAATCACTACCTTGTGCTTACTACTAATATCTGCAATCTCCTTACATATTTGCTCTTCCAATTCTCGCTCCCCATTTGGCGGTCTATAATACACCCCTATAAGTGTTGCTACCCCTTTCCCATTTCTCAGTTCCACCCAAATAGCCTCCCTAGACGAGCCCTCTAATCTATCCTGCCAAAGCACTGCTGTAGTATCTTCCCTGATAAGCAATGCAACACCTCCACCTCTTGCCCCTCCAATTCTATCACACCTGAAGCAACGAAATCCTGGAATATTTTGTTTCCAATCACAGCCCTCCTGCAACCATGTTTCACTGATCGCCACAACATCATACTTCCAGGTGTCAATCCAGGCTAAGTTCATCCACTTTTCTTACAATGCTCCTAGCATTAAAATATACACATTTAAGAAACCCACCCTCTCTTATTCTCTGATTATTTTCTTTTTCTTCTCTCTCCCCTACATTTTGGGTCAGAGTGCTACCATTCTCTGCCCCTGCTTCACACTCTGACTGCTAGCTTTCCCAATTTGAGTCCCTCCCCCCAACCATACTAGTTTAAAGTCTCCCCAGTAGCCTTTGCAAATCTCCCCGCCAGGATATTGGTCCCCCTTGAGTTCAAGTGCAACCCGTCCTTTCTGTACAGGTCGCACCTTCCCCAAAAGAGGTCCCAATGATCCAGAAACTTGAATCCATACCCACTGCACCAGTCCCTCATCCACGCATTTATCCTCCACCTCGCTCCATTCTTACTCTCACTGTCGCGTGGCACAGGCAGTAATCCTGAGATTGTTACCTTTCCATTCCTTCTCCTTAACTCTCTACCTAACTCCCTAAATTCTTCTTTCAGGACCTCTTCTCTTTTTTTACCTATGTCGTTGTTACCTATATGTACCACAACCTCAGGCTCCTCTCCCTCCCATTTCAGGATTTCTTGGACACGTTCTGACACATCCCTGACCCTGGCACCAGGGAGGCAAACTACCATCCGGGACTCCTGTCTGCGTCCACAGAATCGCCTATCCGACCCCCTGACTATAGAGTCCCCTATTACAATTGCCCTCCCCTTCTTTTCCTTACCCTTCTGAGCAACCGGACCGGTCTTTGTGCCAGAGGTCCGGCCGCTGTCGCTGCCCCCAGGTAGGCTGTCTCCCTCACCCTTACTCAAGCATGAGTACTTATTTTCAAGGTGTACAGCCACCGGGGTACTCACCAGTCCCTGCCTCTGCCCGTTGCCCTTCCTAACTGTGACCCAGTTTTCTGTCTCCCGTGGTCTTGGAGTGACCACCTCCCTGTAACTCCTTTCTATGACCTCCTCGCTCTCCCTGAGCAGACAGAGGTCATCGAGTTGCTGTTCCAGGTTCCTGACACGGTCCCTTAGGAGCCCCATCTCGACGCACCTTGCGCAGATGAGGACGTCTGGAGGGCACTCCGACTCCATGACCTCCCACATCTGACATCCAGAACAGTAAACTGCCCCGACCCTCATTCTCCCCCTTATCCAAATACAATAAAGCCTTACAATTACAATACAAATACAATACAAGCCAATCAGCTGCTTCCGCTGGTCCTCTTCCACCAATCAGAGGCTTCCACCAGAATCAGAATCCTTCTCTGGAAGTGAGATGGAACGTTGCAGATTTGGGTTCCTCACAGCTCCAGGTAAGTCCTCCTCTCACCAACGGCTCCCCGGGCCTCTGTAGAAGCAAACCCCGCGCTGTATTTATACTCACAGCTCCAGGTAAGTCCTCCTCTCACCAACGGCTCCCCGGGCCTCTGTAGAAGCAAACCCCGCGCTGTATTTATACTCACAGCTCCAGGTAAGTCCTCCTCTCACCAACGGCTCCCCGGGCCTCTGTAGAAGCAAACCCCGCGCTGTATTTATACTCACAGCTCCAGGTAAGCCCTCCTCTCACCAACGGCTCCCCGGGCCTCTGTAGAAGCAAACCCCGCGCTGTATTTATACTCACAGCTCCAGGTAAGTCCTCCTCTCACCAACGGCTCCCCGGGCCTCTGTAGTAGCAAACCCCGCGCTGTATTTATACTCACAGCTCCAGGTAAGCCCTCCTCTCACCAACGGCTCCCCGGGCCTCTGTAGAAGCAAACCCCGCGCTGTATTTATACTCACAGCTCCAGGTAAGTCCTCCTCTCACCAACGGCTCCCCGGGCCTCTGTAGAAGCAAACCCCGCGCTGTATTTATACTCACAGCTCCAGGTAAGTCCTCCTCTCACCAGTGTGTGAACGGGCGATCGATCGCTGGTCAGTCCCTCTCCTCTCCTCCCCTCTCCTCCCCTCTCCTCTTCTCTACACTCCAAAGACGTACGTGCGGTTTGTAGGTTAATTGGCTTCGGTAAAGATTGTAAATTGTCCTCCAGTTTGTGTGTGTGTGTGTGTGTGTGTGTGTGTGTGTGTGTGTGTGTG
>NW_022630874.1:0-46609 GCF_010909765.2 Amblyraja radiata | reverse complement strand
TACAGGAGCCTGAAGACTGCAACATCCAGGCTCAGGAATAGCTACTTCCCCACAGTCATCAGGCTATTAAACCTGGCTCGGACAAAACTCTGATTATTATGAACACATTTTCTGTTATTTGTACTTTATCAGTTTATTCATTCATGTGTGTATATATTTATATTATGGTATATGGACACACTGATCTGTTTTGTAGTCAATGCCTACTATGTTCTGTGTGCTTAAGCAAAGCAAGAATTTCATTGTGCTATACAGGGACACATGACAATAAACTCACTTGAACTTGAACATTGTGTCCATCCAGAATCAAGAAGAGAATGCACCCGTGGGATTGAACAGTGGGAGAGGGACAATTGTTGTGAGTTAGCGCATTGTTTAGATGCCGCAGGGAATAACCATATAACCATATAACAATTACAGCACGGAAACAGGCCATCTCGGCCCTACAAGTCCGTGCCGAACAACTTTTTTCCCTTAGTCCCACCTGCCTGCACTCATACCATAACCCTCCATTCCCTTCTCATCCATATGCCTATCCAATTTATTTTTAAATGATACCAACGAACCTGCCGCCACCACTTCCACTGGAAGCTCATTCCACACCGCTACCACTCTCTGAGTAAAGAAGTCCCCCCTCATGTTACCCCTAAACTTCTGTCCCTTAATTCTGAAGTCATGTCCTCTTGTTTGAATCTTCCCTATTCTCAAAGGGAAAAGCTTGATCACATGAACTCTGTCTATCCCTCTCATCATTTTAAAGACCTCTATCAAGTCCCCCCTTAACCTTCTGCGCTCCAGAGAATAAAGACCTAACTTATTCAACCTATCTCTGTAACTTAGTTGTTGAAACCCAGGCAACATTTTAGTAAATGTCCTCTGTACTCTCTCTATTTTGTTGACATCCTTCCTATAATTGGGCGACCAAAATTGCACACCATACTCCAGATTTGGTCTCACCAATGCCTTGTACAATTTTAACATTACATCCCAGCTTATATACTCAATGCTCTGATTTATAAAGGCTAGCATACCAAAAGCTTTCTTTACCACCCTATCTATATGAGATTCCACCTTCAAGGAACTATGCACGGCTATTCCCAGATCCCTCTGTTCAACTGTATTCTTCAATTCCCTACCATTTATCATGTACGTCCTATTTTGATTTGTCCTGCCAAGGTGTAACACCTCACATTTATCAGCATTAAACTCCATCTGCCATCTTTCAGCCCATTTTTCCAAATGGCCTAAATCACTCTGTAGACTTTGGAAATCCTCTTCATTATCCACAACACAATAAGTTACAGCAACAGCCTGGGGACCATTGTCAGGGCAAGTCGAGGATCACAGCCGGGTCTCCCTCCCTCCGTGCAGGGTGCGGGTAGATCCGGCTCGTGGCCTGACAGCAACCCGCTGATCGGAGCGCCTCATCTCCGTCATGTGGTCTGCCTTTTAGCAGAGTGGGGGTGGTGACAGCTATGGGTGGAGGAAAACAGACAACACTTGATAATTCCATTATTTTGATTCATCACAGCTCCTCCAATGTCTTCGATGACAGAGCTCCTGGAAAGGTGTGATGATTCACAGCTGCTGGATTTGACAAATCATTACCGCCAGAGGCTGGAAGAGGCGATTCAAGAGGCGGTGGAGAATGTTGTCTTCGTTCTAGCATACGAGAGATATTTCAGTGAGCAAGAGTACAAGGTAGGGAGAGGATTGGATGAGTGGGTAACTTCAACTGATACTGAAATGTAAATGTGGGAAGAGTGAAATAAACAGCAACTGGAATCCAAACTCTCTGTCGATCCGTTCATTTTAACGCATTAACCGCGTCCGGTAACTGAACAGAAATTACTTTGTGAAAATATAAAGATTGAAACAAACTCCCTTCCCGCGGGTTCAGCAGCAGCCGCGGGCGGCGGGTCCTGAGCTCCGGGCTCCCCCGGGTCCTAAACTCCCCCGAGTCCCAATGCGGCACAAGCGGTGTTGGTGCGGACTTCAACAGCGGCGTAAAGGCGAGTTTGGGGGTAGGTGGAGATAGAAGGGCGGAACAACTTCGGGAATTCCCCGGAGTGAGAGAAGTGTGCTGTCGGTACGGAGTTTGTACTTTCTCCCCGAGACCGCGTGGGTTTTAACCGATATCTTCGGTTTCCTCCCACACTCCAAAGACGTTCAGGTGTATTGGTTAATTGTCTTGGTATAATTGTAAATTGGTCCTATTGTGTGTAGGATAGCGTTAATGTGCGGGGATCGCTGGTCGGTACGGACTCAATGGGCCGAAGGGACTGTTTCCACGGTGTATCTCTAAACTAAACAATCTAAAGTATCCTTATGTATCCTCACGCCCACTATTCTGCCCTCTCCCTCCAACAAGTTATGTACTTACCTAGGTACAGTGAAATGCTTTGTTTTACATCGAACCTGGGCAGCAGACAAGTGTCGCCACGTGTCTGGTTCCGACACAGTACCGAACAGTCCCGTCTACCCCTTGCTGCTGCACTTGGCAACGGGAAGCCCCCCCCCCTCCCCCAACACAACCCCCTCACCCCCCCCCCCCATCCCCGCCAGTACCCGTCATTCTTGACGCCCACCTTGCTCTCGACGAAGATGGTTCTCCAAGAGGAACTGTATGTATGTATTCATCATTTCCAGAGAGCGCGCGCGCACAGACACACAACGATGCAGAAAAACACAGAGACGCACACACTTGACAACGTTGATGACATTATTTTATTGCAGTGAACAGAATCTGACTGAAGAAGGGTCTCGACCCAAAAGTCACCATTTCCTTCTATCTGGAGATGTTGCCGGACCCGGTGAGTTACTCCAGCATTTTCTGTCTATCTTTGGTGTAAACCAGCATCTGCAGTTCCTTCCTCCACTGTTCATCAAACAGCTGTACACGTAACAATCTATTCACAATCCCTGTTGCAACAACACATTTATATCCTTCACCTCTCTGGTGAAGTTAGTACGCAGTCTACATCTCCCTGCGCAAGTTAGTATTCATAAGACCTTACGAGCACGAGGTCATATAGATTAAATAAGAGCCATATATAAAGTACTGAACAGGATTGTCGCACTTGCAGGGTCCTGACCCAAAACGTCACCTATCCATGTTCTCCAGAGATGCTGCCTGACCCACTGAGTTACTCCAGCACTCTGTGAAACGTCACCTATCCATGTTCTCCAGAGAGGCTGCCTGACCCGCTGAGTTACTCCAGCACTCTGTGAAACGTCACCTATCCATGTTCTCCAGAGAGGCTGCCTGACCCGCTGAGTTACTCCAGCATTCTGTGAAACGTCACCTATCCATGTTCTCCACAGATGCTGCCTGACCCGCTGAGTTACTCCAGCACTCTGTGAAACGTCACCTATCCATGTTCTCCACAGATTCTGCCTGACACGCTGAGTTACTCCAGCACTTTGTATATTTTCTCTTCGGATAGATCTATTGCTTCAGAATAAATGGATCAAAGGATTTGTGGGGAAGCTGGAACCTGGGCCTGAAGTGTTTCATTAACCGTTCGTGTGTTGACTGGGTTTGTTGAGGTCAAATGGTCAACTCCTGGTCATATGTTCAGGGTTTCTGAATACTTAGCTGTGAGGCAACACATTAGTGCAGCAGGTGGAACCGCTGCCGCACAGTCACTGTTAAAGGGCGTTGATTTGAACCACGGTGACGCAGCGGTAGAGTTGCTGCCTCACAGCGCCAGAGACCCAGGTTCGATCCTGTCAACGGGTGCTTATCTGTACCAAGTTTGTACATTCTCCCCGTGGCCTGCGTGGGTTTTCTCCAAGGTCTTCAGTTTCCTCCCACATTCCAAAGATGTACAGGTTTTTAAGCTAATTGTCTTTAGTACAATTGTAAACGGTCCCCAGTGTGTGTGTAGGATAGTGTTAATGTGCGGGGATCGCTGGTTGGCGCAGACTCGGTGGGCTGAAGGGCCTGTTTACGTGCTGTATCTCTAAACTAAAGTACTATTAGATGTGATGAACACGTTTTAAAATTCAATCTTGTGAAAGGCTGAAAATGAGGAAGGGATGAAGGAAATGGGATCCCTCCAGGTTTGGAGAGCATGGGAAATGGGAACCTCATTAAGGAGGGTGGAATCATCCTACCACAACTAGAAAGCAGCCCTGAACTGTTATCTACCTCATTGGTGACCATCGGACTATCCTCGATCAGACTTTACTAGCTCTACCTTGCCCTAAAAATTATTCTCTTAGCAGGTATCTATAAATGCCTCAATTAGAATCACGTGTTGTCTTTCCACTGACTGGTTAGTACACGACACAAGCTTTTCATTGTACTTCGGTACATGTGACATGTGGTCTGTTCCACCCACCCAACCGGGAAGGCAAATTCAATGCTAGCATTTATATCAAGAGGACTGGAATACAAAAACAGATATGTAATGCTGAGGCTGTATATGGCGCTGGTCAGGCCACACTTGGAGTGCCGTGAGCAAATTTGGGCCCCATATCTGAGGAAGGATTTGCTGGCTCTAGAGAGGGTCCAGAGAAAGTTTTACAAGAATGATTCCAGGATTGAGTGGGTTAGCATTTGATGCCCGCTTGACAGCCTGGGCCTCTACACGCTGGAGTTTAGAAGGTTGAGGGGGCACCTCATTGAAACATACAGAATAATGAACAGCATAGATAGAGTGGATTTGGAGAGGATGTTTCCACTGGTGGGAGCCTAGGACCAGAGGTCATAGCCTCAGAATTAGAGGGTGCTCTTTTAGAAAGGAAGTGAGGAGGAACCTCTTTAGTCAGAGGGTGGTGAATCACTGGAACACATTGCCACAGAGGGCTGTGGAGACCAAGTCAGTGGATATTTTTCAGGCAGAGATAGACAAATTCTTGATTAGAACAGATGCCAAAGGATATCGGGAGAAGGCAGGAAAATGGGATAAGAATGGAAAGTGATCAGCCATGATTGAATGGCGGAGTAGACGAATGGTTTAATTCTACTTCTATAACTTGTGAACTTGCGAACATGAATCTCTGGTGGGACATTGCTGGGCTGTTGGGAGGCTTCCAAAGGCTTCTTGCCACGAGATGGAGGATGCAGTGTATCTCAGCTCTGTCCGACGCAGTCGGGATGAGTGCGGCGCCGTACCAAGGCCGGTCGCTGAGATTGTCCATCTCTGTTGAGGAATGGCCGGGCTCTTCCTCAGTGGTGAAGTACACTTGCAGGATGACCACGGAGAGGAAGATGAGAAGCAACCTCTTGGCTAAGTCAGTCTGAGCAGGAAACAACTTCCTCACCTGTAAAACAGAGAGAAGCAGATGTTATTGCAGATAGTATTGGTCTTCATTGCTGCCGATTTAACCTCTACAGATGCGACAGACAAGGCATTGTATCGGGATGCTTCACAGCCTGGTTTGGGAACAGCTCCATCCAAGTACGCAAGAAATTGCAGAGAATTGCAGACATTGCCACCAGCATTATCAAGGATGAGTCTCACCCCGATCACTCTCTCTTCTCCCCTCTCCCATCTGGCAAGAGGTACAAAAGATAGACACAACATGCTGGAGGAATTCTAACCCGAACCCTAACCCGAAATATACAATTATACCTAGCTAATTCACCTATCTACACTGCAGTCTGCAGAAGGGGTTCGGCCCGAAACGTTGCCTATCTCCTTCGCTCCATAGATGCTGCTGCACCCGCTGAGTTTCTCCGGCATTTTTGTCTACCTTCGATGTTTCAGCATCTGCAGTTCCTTCTTTAACAATTCACCTACAAACCTGAACGTCTTTGGAGGTTGGGAGGAAACCGGAGATCCCAGAGAAAACCCACGCATTTCACGGAGAAAGTGCACAAACTCCCTACAGCCAGCATCCGAAGTCAAGATCGAACCTCGGTTTCTGGCGCAGTGAAGCAGCAACTCTACCGTTGCGCCACACTCTAAACTGAACTAAACTAAACATGGCAGTGGAGTATGCAGGCAGCAAGCTAATCAACCTTTACATTAAACATTTATTGTAAACAAACAGTCCTTACACGACTACAGTTTTTTCTTTCCAACTTTAAATAGTAGGTAAGTAAGTAGGTTTTATTTATATAGCACGTTGTAAGTCAACTCGCATTGACACCAAAGTGCTTTACATAAATTAAATAATAAGTTTCAATACAAACCATAGAAAAAGGTTAAAAAAATAAAGAAAATGGACACAACACATTATAGAGTTCAACACAAACGTCCCCCCACAGCAGAATCAAACATTTCCACTGTGGGGAAAGGCACCAGAAAGTTAAGTCCTCTTCCTCTGTGAAACACCCGAGGTCGGGGCCCATTTGTGGCCTTTCAGCCAGTCCGATAATTTTCAGGGCCCTCTTGCGTCGGCGGCTTGGAAAGCCGCCGATGTCCCGCCGGCGTCGGGTGAAACATTTCTCGGCTGCTTGGAAAGTCTGGAGCGGCTGCCCCGCGGCGCTCCAAATCCAGCGCCGCCCGCGGCCGGACGCCCGCAGCCACAGCTCCGCGATGTTGGGAGTCGGCGGCCACAGCGCTCCGGAGCTTACCGCACGGCGACCCGGTAGACATCGCCTGCTCTGTGTTGGTATCCCAGCACTGTGCCACCGCCGAAGCTGTAGTCCCGGCCGGTCCCGGCAGGAAACGCCGCTCCATTCTCGATGGTAGGCCGCGAGGACGGGGCGAAGAAGCAGCTTGGAGGGATGCTGCCTCTCCGACCAGGTAGGGGACTAAGATATAAAGTTTCCCCCTTCCCGACCCCCACCCACCACATAAAAGACCTCCACTAACATTTTGGACAGGACTTAAAATTTAAAAAAAGAGGCGAAGAGACGGACTGCGGGCAGGCTGCCATACACAGAAGGCGCCTACTCCTGCACATCCGCCATCTTACAAAGTAGGTATTGGACAGGATCCATTATGGCACATGTCGGCTTCAAGTGGCAATGGCTGAATCCGGGGGGCATTGGACGCGGTTCATGGATTGGAGAGCTGTTCTTAATCATCCATAATCGCGCCTTCCCACCTTTCATAGTTGATAACAACGGGAATATATTTCATCGGCTTCAGTGGTTTTGTTTTCACCCCATTTCTTCCTCCCTGACCGCCAAAGCAGGACGCGGTTTCTTGCGACAGTACGTAGGCACCCGATAGGTATCCGTTAGTTAAGGGCCTGCCCCACTTGGCCGTCATTGCGTGCGGGTAGCGTGTGGGTAGCGCGTGGGTTACGTGGGACGGGCGCAAGGAGTGGTGTGGAGTGGCGTGGAAGAGTGTGGACTTCGGCCTGCACGAAATCTTCGCGCGCCATCGGCCTGTCGCGTAACTGACGGGCAAATTGGGACAGGCCGAAGACCCTGGCGCGCCGCAACGTCTCACCTTCAACAGCAGCAGAAGCAGGCAAACGATCGCCGAGCTCGGCCTGGGGCTCACGGTCGTTGTGGATCCGGATCCGCCCCCATTACTACTCCCAGAGCGGGGCCAAGACGATTGGAGATAGACACAAATTGCTGGAATAACTCAGCGGGACCGGCAGCTTCTCTGGATAGAAGCAATGGGTGACGTTCCGGGTCGGGACCTTTCTTCAGACTGAAGCAGAGTCTGGACCTGAAACATCATCCATTCCTTCTCTCCAGAGATGCTGCCGTTCCCACTGAGTTACTCCCGCATATTGTGTCCATCTTCAAATGACGTCACGCGCTCCAGACTGCTGTGCGGACTCATGATGACGTGCGCGACCGTCGCGCGTCAGTCACTACCGGGCTGTCGCGTAAATGACGGCCAGGTGGGACAGGCCCTTTACTAGGTGGCTGTCTGAAAACGGTTTATTGGTTTGAGGGTGGGATTATAGAATTTCAGGAAGGAATCATGCCCTTCAACTCCTTGTCCATGCCCATCGGTGGCCTCCTAGGCTTGTCCATTTTGCCCACATTAGGCTCGTATCCTTCTAAACCTTTCCTATCGTTATATTTGGCCAAATCTATATAACTAAAAGTCTGACTTTGACCACTTTTGGCCCACTCTGCTGCGATTTCCGAGAGAACGCCGCCACCTACAGCCGTCATTTTGACCACCTCGCTCAGAGCCCCCCTCCGCCTTCCGGTAGCAGAGCATTTTTCCCGTCGATGAAAAATGAGAGAAATATTAATGTTTTTACAAAATTCCCCATGCTCTCTGCTGGCGGCAGAAGGAGGAACTATAAAACCCGGAAGTGTCGTGCATCAGGAAGGCAGAGGATCACGGCTCTCTGAGCTGCGAATCTACTCCACGATGAGTCCCCTCGATGTGCTTTTCAGCAAACGGATGTGTTTTTGTGGGCTTGCCTGCTTGCTCGTTTTTTTTTATCCCGCAATTGCTTGGCATTTTTAAAAATGCTTTTCACCGAACTGATGTGTCTTTTGTCGGTTTGCTTGCTCAGTACTTTTTTCCCCGATTGCTTGGCGTTTTTTTAAAATTGCTTTTAAGTGAACGGATGTGTTTTTTGTCGGCTTCAGGTTCAGATTCAACTTTAATTGTCATTGTCAGTGTACAATACAGAGACAACGAAAGGCTTGCTCGGTTGCTCATCGTTTTTTCCCCCAAAATGCTTGGCATTTTAAAAATTGCTTTTCAGCGAACGGATGTGTTTTTTGTCGGCTTGCTTGCTTGCTCAGTGTTTTTTCCCCCAATTGCTTGGCGTTATTTTTAAATGCTTTTCAGCGAAGGGATGTGTTTTTTGTCGGCTTGCTTGCTTGCACAGTGTTTTTTCCCGCAATTGCTTGGCATTTTGCAAATTGCTTTTCAGCGAACGGATGTTTTTTGTCGGCTTGCAAGCTTGCTCAGTGTTTTTTTTCCGCAATTGCTTAGCATTTTAAAAATTGCTTTTCACCGAACTGATGTGTATTTTGTGGGCTCGCTTGCTCAGTGTTTTTTTTCCCCAATGGCTTGGCGTTTTTATAAATTGCTTTTCACCGAACTGATGTGTATTTTGTCGGCTTGCTCGCTTGCTCAGTGTTTTTTTCCCCAATTGCTTGCTATTTTCAAAATTGCTTTTCAGCGAACGGATGTGTTTTTTGTCGGCTTGCCTGCTTGCTCAGTGTTTTTTTTCCGCAATTGCTTGGCATTTTAAAAATTGCTTTTCAGAGAACGGATGTGTTTTTTGTCGGCTTGGCTGCTTGATCAGTGTTTTTTTCCCGCAATTGCTTGGCATTTTAAAAATTGCTTTTCAGAGAACGGATGTGTTTTTTGTCGGCTTGGCTGCTTGATCAGTGTTTTTTTCCCGCAATTGCTTGGCATTTTTTTAATTGTTTTTCACCGAGCTGATGTGTATTTTGTCGGCTTGCTCAGTGTTTTTTCCCCAATTGCTTGGCTTTTTAAAGGGCGTGCTTGCAACAGTTTTCGGATGGATAAAGTGAATAAACATTGTATTGAATTAGTCTGTGTGTGAATGAGTCTGTGCGCGCGCGCGCGCGCGCGCGCGTGTGTGTGTGTGTGTGTGTGTGTGTGTGAATTAGTTTGTGTGTGTGTGTGTGAATGTGTGTGTGAATGAGTATGTGTGTGTGTGAATGTGTGTGTGAATCAGAACTCTGTTTAATTTCAAAATTGGCGCTCATTCTGTGATTAACGCTTGGTTGCGAGCTGGCACCGATGGCGTCATTTCCGGTTAGCGGCATGCTGGCGCTGAGTGCGTAATTTCCGGTTCATGGCAAGCAGCGAGAGGGTGACGTCAAGATGGCGACAAGTGCAGGCGCTGTTAAATAATTCATGAGTTTACTGCTCTGTCTATGGTGAGTGTGTTTGTTGGACGTTATTAAAAGCATGATTTTGCTTCAGCAGCAGCCTTCACAGCAGGCTTTAAAGATTCGTTTTACACACTGTATATTCAACACGTTCTGAAGTTACTTGGCATTTTAGTATTGGGTGTATGAGTGTGAATGAGTCTGTGTGGGAGTGAATGTGTGCGTGAATGAGTCTGTGTGTGTGACTGGGTGGGTGAATGGGTGTGTGTGTAATTGTGTGTGTGAATGAGTTTGTGTTTGTGTGTGTTAATGAGTCTGTGTGCGAATGTGTATGTGAATGAGTCTGTGTGGGAATGTGTGTGTGAATGAGGCTGTGTGTGTGTGTGAATGAGTTTGTGTATGTGTGTGAATGAGTCTGTGTGTGCGAATGTGTGTGTGAATGTGTGTGTGAATGTGTGTGTGAATGAGTCTGTGTGTGTGTGTGTGTGAATGAGTCTGCGTGCGTGTGAATGCGTGTGAATGAGTCAGTGTGTGAATGTGTGTGTGAATGTGTGTGTGAATAGTGTGTGTGTGTGTGTGTGTGTGTGTGTGTGTGTGAATGAGTCTATGTGTGTGAATGAGTGTGTGTGTGTGAATTTGTGTGTGTGTGCGAATGAGTCTGTCTGAGTGTGTCTGTGGATGTGTGTATGTGAATGAGTCTGTGTGCGTGTTTGTGTGAATGTGTCTGTGTGATTGTGTGATCAACAAATAATACAAATAACATAGTCTTTCGTAGTTCAGAGCTTATTTGTTATGATTAATAGCGTGATGGCTGTCAGGAAGAAGCTGTTCCTCAATGTAGTTGTTACAGTTTTCAGTTTACAAACGTCGGACATGACTCCAGAAGTCGGGCATCAGTCAGTCCACAAACCATAAGAGTCAGTCAGTCCAAAGGCCATGAGTTAATCCCAAGGCAGTGAGTGAGTCTACAGGTCATGAGTAAATCGCTCACCCCCCCCCCCTCCTCCACTGACATCCCCCACCTCAAGATGCTGCCCTCCGCCTGGCTATAGGATGCACCCCCTACTGAAGCCGCTCACATCCCCTGCATGAGGACACCCCCCGCTCTCTCATTAGCTCACGAGAACCCCTGCCTGAAGCTGTGGCCCTCCCTTGGCACCACGACATTTGCCACCCCCACCCCACCCTGATAGCCCCCATCTCAAAAAAATGTTTTGCACAAAATCTTCAGCGTTCATTAACAACTGAAATTGTCTTTAGGCTGCTTTTTCAACATCATGTCAGGAAAAGTTAGAGGTCAAGGTGTTGTGGCTATTCCTGTAGCATCCTCTGGGATAGCAGCTACATTTCTGCCTGGTGGAAGAACTGCACATTCTCGATTCAAGATACCCATCCAAGTGGCCGAGGATACATTCCGCAACATCGAGAAGAACTCTAAGACGGCACATTTCATGAGGCAAGTGAGTCATTGTTTGGGATGCATGTCCAATGATTAGGAGAGAAAGCTTTGAAGCGGTGGACAGAACTCTTCAAGATGTCTTCAGCAACACTAAGCCTTTTTGTGTAAAGGTGAAGGGAAATGTCAAAGGTTTCCTGAAGGATGGTAACATCAACCAAGAATAAATTCTCAGATTTTCATTCTTAAAATTTGACCACTGACTTTCTCTATATTAAAATTGTCTCCTTTTATTAACAGGAAATAGTCATCAAGAGGCATTGAGCAGCAGAACACAACAAGAGACACAACAAGAAATAACTTAATAAATCTCATCTTTAACATTTAAATTGTTGTTATATTTTAAGAGTCATTCACGTTTTAAACTTTAATAAATCCTTTTTGCACTTTTGATGCCTGTGTGTTCTTCGTCACAATAGGAACCAAATAGGTAGGAATGGCTGCTCTGTGGGAGAGCCACTGAGAATGCACTGAGGAGATGCACTGAATGTGAGGGTGGGAGGGGAATTGCAAGGAGCAGAGTGGGGGGGGGGGGGTGAAGGTAGGTGGGGTGACTGAGTGAACTACCAGCCCACCAGCTGTAAGTGACTGAACTGCCTGCCCAATAATCCATTCAGTCCACCTTCTTCCCCCTTCTCTCTTACAGTATGTCACCTGTTTTGGGCAGAATTGCTGGCAGTTTCTCAGAGGCCAGCCTGCCAAGTCCGAGTGATTGTACTGCCAGGCCTCAGTGACTGAGCTGCTAGCCCTCAGTGACAGAGCGGCCAGCCCCAAAATCCATTCGGCCCACAAACTCCATACTAGCACTCTTGAAACCAGTACATTCGGCCCACAACACTCATACTAGCGCAACAGAAATCCCCCCCCCCCCCCAGGCCAGCAATATTGGAAATGGTGGAGAGGTGGAATATTGTGTTGGGTGTCCAGCCCTTCCGAATGATGCTAGGACCCAACGGGTCCCACTTGGTCATGTTATTTCTATAAATACCTGTCATTGTTGTTCCACTGTCATCCATGCTGGGGGATCTTTACAGTCAACTTTGGCCAGCTCCTCCCTCTCTCATGGCTCCGGGGCCGCCTCTGGGATGGATGCGCTCAGGGCGTGGATTTATTAATGAGCCGAAGCACTGAGGTGAGCGGATATTTCACCGCGCTCCTCAACTGCTCTCTGAACTTGGACTGGGTCACCGCGTAAATAAATGTGTTGGTGCAGCAGCTGAGATTACTCAGCAAATACCCGACGTTGCTAAAGATATATTGAGAATCATTGAGAATAGTCCCAATTGTTGTGATATGATAATAGACTAATTCTACAACCGTCGTCAGCCACAGGAGGATGAAGCTGCCGGAGATGGTGAAGAGTAAAAGCACACACCTCCTCCTGCTGTCCATCTCCGGGTCACTGCGGTTCTCCCCCTTGCTCTCACCCCTCAGCCCCTTACGAACCCGACTGGCCACTAAAATGTGGCGGACTGTCAGAGCATTGAGCAGCAGGATTACAGCGAAAGGGAGGAACGGAGTTAAAACCGTGTCGATCCAGTCAAATGCCACCCACCCGGGGTCAGTGTAATAACTGTCCACATTTCTACAGCCCCACGGGACATTGTCGATGATTATCGCAGGTTCCCGTGTGAAGTAGCGGGGAATGTTTTTCAGACAGAACAGAACGCCGACTGTTGCCAGAACCACAGCCGCAGTTCTCCCGGTGCAATATTTAGTTTTCAGCTTCTGGCAACAAATGGCGACAAAGCGATCAAAGGTGAAAGTGACGGTGAACCAGACAGAACAGTCTGTAGATGCAAACTTCAGTACTTGGATAACACTGCATACAGGGGTGAGGGACAGGAAAGTCCATTTAATGTAATGAGATCGGAGCCGACGCAAAATGACCTCGGTGATGAGGACCAGTAGATCGGCCGCTGCGCGGCTGCAGCATGTTTAACAATGTCAGAGCCGGCTCCGACTGTGCTCGACCTGCCTGCCTGCTTCAGGGGAGAAGAGATAAGGCGACGGGCAGAAAGGGTAAAGGGCGGGGAGGGAACGAGCAGCCACCCACCCGCTACAATAGGCGCAATGGTCCTTTCTATAGTGAACCTTGCTGCTGCTCACAATCTCTGATGGGGCCACTTTCAAAGACTAAACCGTGGCCGGCCGGCCGGCCGCGTTAAACCAGGGCTTTGGGAACTGGGCATTTGATGTGGACGAGGAGGCTTCCAGAGGGAAGGCAGGAACAAAATGTAATCCGGCAACGAAGTGGCTCCGTTAATGGATTCATTCCACAGTGAGTTCAGTTCAGTAACAACACACACACACACACACACACACACACACACACACACACACACACACACACACACACACACACACACACACACACACACACACACACACACACACACACACACACACACACACACACACACACACACACACACCGGTAGATCCGCAACCACTGGTCCAGGAGATCGATCCAATTATTGACCAACAGGCTGTGGGTGGAATCCGACTGTGACAGACAGACTCCACAGTGAGACACAGTGTCCACAGGAGCGGCTGTTCACTCTGATCAATAACTCATACACAATGATATTCACAATGTGAACCCCTCTCTCCCAGTCACGCCGTCCCGCAGAGCTGCCTGCCTGCCTGTCCGTCCCGAGCACTGGGACAACTTTGGGCAAGGTGCCACTGAAGGCAAGAACAACATTCTAGTGGCTCCCGGCCGGTAGCAGTGAGAGAAAAAGAGGGTTAGTTTCAGCTGTCTGAAAATAAGAAAAATCACAGTAGCGTTAATTCACAAATATTTCACTGAGAGGATTGAAATTCTTCGCATGTTCTTGTACAACGATCATCAGTTGGGAACTTGTAACATGATGAGAATCAGGTCAACACCAGTTAACACACGGATGGAGTTATAACACTTGAATTGTTCTGCTCACTTACCAGGGATTCCAACGGCAGCAATGATCACGTACAGGATTTTCTCCACGTCCATATATTCCCAATAATGCTGCCCCATTTTTTCTGCCCAGCGACGTGTCCCCGTGAGTTACCGGTAATGTCTCTGAATGAAATGCTGGGACAGAACATTCCTGGAGATTTTATACCATTTTTCCGTCTCCACAGGGACAGTGAAGTTTCAAAAGAGTTTTAAAATAGAGATTTTGAAATGATTCACAAACATATGACATCAGGCAAGTGAAATCCCTGCTGAGACAGACAGACGTGATTTATTCAGGGAATTGATTGAGAAACACCAACGACTGGGAATTGTGGCGATAGATACTGAGGGATGGAAATTGGGAGCGGGCGGCATTGTTCCAGCAAAGGGGATATTGTTTCAAACTCCATCAGATCCAACTCTCCACCTCATGATGTTTGTCTGATTTCCTTCAATCCGTTTCACTCAGCAAGGCAATGCCAAATTCCAGGGGCCCAGTTTGAAGGTGGACCGGACTGGGCGACCTTTATCCACAGGTTGAGGAATTAGTTCAACACATCACCTCGGACTAAAAAGCCCCCCACCCCTCCACTCTGCTACACCACTCAATATGCTCGCGGCTTCACTGACTGTGACCTTAACCCCACACTCCCGCTGACTGACCCCGGTAACCATTCACTCCCTGCTTGCCTGGAATAGATCTGACTATACCATGGGACAATAACATTCCCTTCCCTAGTCACCTCTGAGGAGGAACAACCCAACGATTCATGACACTCAGAGGACAGAAACAATGCCGCCTCAGGATTGTCCTAAACTTAAATAAAACGGCGAATGATGCAGCACCTCTCCCTTCTCTCCTTCTCTCTCCCTCCATCCTCACTGCTGTCACTGTCTCTGAACTGTTACTCACTCTTTCACTCTTACACTCTCTATTCGCCCTCTCTGGGCTGCGCTCTGTATGCCAGTGACATACAGTGGGATAGAACTGATGGGGGGACAAAAAGGGGCAATACTGACGCAGTGACTCACTGTGGTGGGACTGATGGAGTGACACACTGTGGTGTTACTGATGGAGTGACGCATTGTGGTGGTACTGATGGAGTGACACACTGCGGTGGTACTGATGAAGGGACACACTGCGGTGGTACTGATGGAGTGACACACTGTGGTGGTACTGATGAAGGGACACACTGCGGTGGTACTGATGTAGGGACACACTGTGGTGGTACTGATGGAGTGACACACTGTGGTGATACCGATGGAGTGAAACACTTTGGGATATTACGGATGGTGACAAAAGATGACGTAGGACTGGTGATGTGATTGTGGGTTGTACTGATGGACTGACACGCTGTTGTGTAGTACAGATCGACTAACATGTTGTGGGTAGTACTGATGGAAGTGACACTGTGGGGCAGCACTGCTGGAATGACAATGCGAATTAGAACTGATGGAGTGACACACCGTGGGGTAGTTCTATTGGAATGACAAACTGTGCAGTTGTCGTGATGGAGTGACACATTCCGGTAGCACAGGAATAATGACACTTTGTGCTAGTATCTACGGAATGACACACTGTGGGAAGTCCTGATGAAATGACACATTGTGTTGTAGAACTGATAAAGAGGCACATACTCATGTAATGATACATTCTAGCATAGTGCTGATGGAGTGACACTCTTTGGAGTGGTGCTGATAGAAATATAGAAACATAGAAAATAGGTACAGGAGTAGGCCATTCGGCCCTTCGAGCCTGCGCCGCCATTCAATATGATCATGGCTAATCATCCAACTCAGTATCCCATCCCTGCCTTCTCTCCATACTCCCTGATCCCTTTAGCCACAAGGGCCACATCTAACTCCCTCTGAAATATAGCCAATGAACTGGCCTCAACTACCTTCCGTGGCAGCGAATTCCAGAGATTCACCACTCTCTGTGTGAAAAATGTTTTTCCCATCTCGGTCCTAAAAGATTTCCCCTTATCCTTAAACTGTTACCACTTGTTCTGGACGTCACCTACATCGGGAACAATCTTCCTGCATCTAGCCTGTCCAACCCCTTAAGAATGTTGTAAGTTTCTATAACATCCCCCCTCAATCTTCTGAATTCCAGCGTGTTCAAGCCGAGTCTATCCAGTCTTTCTTCATATGAAAGTCCTGACATCCCAGGAATCAATCAGGTGAACATTATCTATACTCCCTCTATGGCAATAATGTCTTTCCTCGGATTGCACGCAATACTCCAGGTGTGTTCTCACCAAGACCCTGTAAAACTGCAGCAGAACCTCCCTGCTCCTATACTCAAATCCTTTTGCTATGAATGCTAACATACCAATCCCTTTCTTCATTGCCTGCTGCACCTGCATGCCTACTTTCAATGACTGGTGTACCGTGACACCCAGGTCTCGTTGCATCTCCCCTTTTCCTAATCGATAGATAGATAGATAGATATATTTTTATTGTCATTTGAACCCCAAGGGGTCCAAACGAAACTTTGTTTCTGCAGTCATACACACACAAAATAACCAAGACACAACACAATCTACAATTTACACAAACATCCATCACAGCGCATCTCCTCCTCACTGTGATGGAAGGCAAAAAACCTATCTCTCCCCTGCACTTCCCATTCCCCTCCCGATGTCAGAGTCAAAGTCAAAGTCCCCGGCGGGCGATGGCAATTGTCCCGCGGCCATTAACGCCGCGCCGGGTGATGCAAGGCCACGCACCGGGTCTTGGTGTTGGAGCCCCGGGCGGGCGCTGGCAAAGTCCCGCAGCCATTCCAAGCCGCGCGGGGCGGTGATGTAAGGCCCCTCTCCAGGAACTCTTCAACCCCGCAACTCGGGCGGTTGAAGTCGCCGTTGGGGAAGCCCCGAAAACCGGTCTCCCAGCAGTGACCCGCGGGCTCCCGGTGTTACTGTCTGCCAGACCTGCGGTAAGCCTCCGAAACCCCGGGGTCGGGTCGCAGCAGCGCTCCACCACCGCTCCTCCCGCTCCCAACTCGGCCAGCTCCACGATGGTGAGTAGGTCCGCCGGCTCCGGGACTGGAGCCCCAGGACGTTCCTGCAGGAGGCCGCTCCACGGTGCAGCCCCAACGACAACGGAGACCCGACAGTGAAAAGGTCGGGTTCTCTGTGCAGGGGATAGATTTTTTAAAGTTTCCCCCACCCCCCGCCCCCCACACACATACCCGCACACATACACAAAAAAAATAATAAAAACTACATTCAAACGAGATAGAAAATAACAAAAATACAGACGGACTGCAGATGCCGCTGCAACGTGAGTCGCGCCGCCAACCAATCGGCCACTATTCAGATAATATTGTGGGGTGGTAATCGACTCACCGCGAGGTCACTGATGGAGTGACATAATATGTGGAAGTACTGTCGTAATGGCATTCAGAGGGGGAGTACTGATGGATTGGTGCGCTGTGGGATAGTACTGATGGAGTGACAGGCTGTGAGGTGGTAAGGAAGGATTGACTCATTGTGGGATAGCACTGATGTACTAACACATTGAGGGGTAGTACTGATGGAGTGTAACTGGAGTAGAACAGATGGAGTGAAACACTGTGGGGTAGTACAGATCGAGTGACGCACTGTGTGCCAGTGCTGATGTAGTGGCATACTGTGGTATTGGACTGTTGGGTCACATGTTCACACGGGAGGGCTGGTCCCCAACACAATATTCCACCTCTCCACCAATTCCAATATTGGCCAGTGGGGGCGGGTTCTGGAGCGCTATCATCGGGTTTGTGGGCCGAAAGCTCGTTTCGAGAGTGCTTGTATGGAAATTGTGGGCCGAATTGATTCTTGGGCTGGCAGCGCAGTCACTTAGGCCGGGCAAGCTGGCAGTTCAGAACCTGGCAGCTCAGAACCTCAGGCTGGCTGGCACCTCAGAAACTGCCAGAAATTCTACTGAAAACAGGTGACAGAGTCTCTGTGAGAGACAAACGGGGAGAGGGTGGGCATTCAATTTTAGACATTTTCTTCTTTTTTTTACAGATCCCAGCAATGAAAGAGGAAAGTTTATCCTTGCGTGGATTTCTGGAGTGCGATTATGTGTGTTGTGGGGTGAAGGGACTGGTTTCCTGAGGGCTAGTTTGGACATTGTGAACTGAATGGATTTTTGGACTTGCAGTTCAGTGAGTCATGGCTGGTGGACTTGCAGTTCCCTAATTCATGACTGGTGTGCTGGAAGTTCAGACAGTTACAGCTGGTGTGGTGGCAGTTCACTCAGTTACCCCCCCTCCCTTCCGCCCCAACTCTGCTCCTTGAATTTCCCCTCCCTCCATGCATTCAGTCCATCTCCCCTCAACATCGCCCCCCCCCCACCCCATGCACTCTTAGTGGCTCTCCGACAGCGCGGCAATTCTTGCCTATTAGGTACCCATAGTGATGAAGAACACGCAGACATGGCAAGTGGAAAAAGGATGTATTAAAGTTTAAAATGTGAACGAGTCTTAAAACATTGCAAGTCCAACCTCACAACACTCCAAGCACAGTGCAGGCAGGAAGTCCGACCTCACAGCACTCCAAGCAGAGTGCAGGCAGCATGTCCAAACTCACAGCACTCCAAGCACTTCAACATATACACACACACAAACACAAACACACACAGACACCCACTCACACACAGCACCAATGGTAAAATGCCAAGTAACTTCAGAACGTGGTAAGCATACTGAGTCATGTTACTAACCATATACACTTTGTAAGTAATTTGAAAATAAGAACACAGGTGTGTCTAAACCAAATGATTCAAATGTTTAAAGCCTTATTTATTCTGAAACATTCCTCTACAGCTACTGCTACTGCAAATAAGTGATTTAAATAATTTTCAACAAACACAAACACTCACCATATGTATGTCAGTAAGCTCCCTTGAATTACTCAAACGGTTCAGCGCGGCGTCACTACTTTGGCTCTTCCGCACTGAGCGCCACTTCTGAACTCACCTGATATGACGCAATCAGCACCATCTCTGCACTTCGCGACAGTCATGGACTGAGCGGCAATGTTGCATTAAATACAGTCCTGAACTAATAAAACGGTGACTCGCGGTTTTTCCTTCCAAATGCGGTTGCACAGCAAGCCACATATAAAAAGCAAAACACATTTTAAAATATGGGTACAGTCAAAAGACCCACTTATCAATTAGCGGCACTGTCAAAAGACCCACTTTTCAACCAACGGCACAATCAAAAGATCCACTTTTCAACCAACGGCACAATCAAAAGATCCACTTTTCAACCAAAGGCACAATCAAAAGACACACTTTTCAATTTGCGGCACAGTCAAAAGGCACACTTTTCAATTAGCGGCACTGTTAAAAGGCACAGTCAAAAGGCACGTAAACATTTATTCCTTCCAATCACAGTTCCAAATAAGCCACATACAAGCATATAAAACCACACTCACAGTTTAGTAGACATGTGTTCAGTGTTCAGTTTATTCACAGGCCAGACTGAGATTCATGACCTCTCACCCCCCCCCCCCCCCCCCCCCCCATCTTGCAGCGACTCCGGCACGTCTACATTTCCGGGTGTATAGGCCCTCCCCCTCGCATCGTATAGGGCGTGTCCTTCATGGCGTGATTGACAGGAGAGAGAATCTCAACATTTTTTAAACATTTGCATTTTCAAATCAAACCCTTTGCATTTTCAATGCACAACTTTTGCATTTTCAAAGCAAACATTCTGCATATTCAAAACAAACGTTTTGCATTTTCAAAGAAATCCAGCTGTTGTATTTCTAAAGCAAACCTTACGCATTTTCAAAGCAAACAACCTTATGCAATGTCAAAGAAAACCACGTTTTGCATTTCCAAAGCAAACGCTTTGTATTTTCAAAGCAAACCGCCTTTTGCATTTTCAAACTAATCAACCATTTGCGTTTTCAAACCAAACCACCATGTGGATAAATGTGAGGTTATTCACGTTGGTGGCAAAAACAGGAAAGAAGACTATTATCTGAATGGTGGCCGATTAGGAAAAGGGGAGATGCAAGGAGACCTGGGTGTCATGGTACACCAGTCATTGAAAGTAGGAATGCATGTGCAGCAGGCAGTGAAGAAAGCAAATGGTATGTTTGCATTCACAGCAAAATGATTTGAGTATAAAAGCAGGGAGGTTCTACTGCAGTTGTACAGGGTCTTGGTGAGACCACACCTGGAGTATTGCGTACAGTTTTGATCTAATCTGAAGAAAGACAGTCTTGCCATAGAGGGAGTACAGAGAAGGTTCACCACACTGATTCCTGTGATGGCAGGGCTTTCATATGAAGAAGACTGGATAGACTCGGCTTGTACACGCTGGAATTCAGAAGATGAGGGGGGATCTTATAGAAACTTACAAAATTCTTAAGGGGTTAGACAGGCTAGATGCAGGAAGATTATTCTCGATGTTGGGGAAGTCCAGAACTAGGGAGCACAGTTTAAGGATAAGAGGGAAGTCTTTTTGGTCCGAGATGAGAAAATCATTTTTTACACAGAGAGTGGTAAATCTGTGGAATTCTCTGCCAGAGAAGGTAGTTGAGGCCAGTTCATTGGCTATATTTAGGAAGGAGTTAGATGTGGCCCTTGTGGCTAAATTGATCAGGGGGTATGGAGATAATGCAGGGATGGGATACTGAGTTGGATGATCAGCCATGATTATATCGAATGGCGGTGCAGGCACGAAGGGCCGAATGGCCTACTCCTGCACCTATTTTCTATGTTTCTATTAATAAGTCCTTTATTTTTAATCGATGGGAAAAATCCTCTGGCCCTGACAGCTGAAGGGGGACTCTGAGTAAGATGGCCAAAAATCACAGCCGTAAGTGGTTGCGATTTTTCCGATTCCAATATACAATGCAAACAGGAAGTGGTCAAGATTTGACTTTTAATCACCTGCCTATGCATTTTCAAAGCAACCACACTTGCCTTTGCATTTTCAAAGCAACTGCACTTGCCTTTGCATTTTCAAAGCAACTGCAGTTGCCTTTGCATTTTCAATGCAACCGTACATGCCTTTGCATTTTCAAAGAAAATCACCTTTTGAATTTTCAAAGCGAACCACCTTTTGCATTTTCAAAGCAAACCACCATTTTCATTTTCGAAACAAACCACCATTTGCATTTTTAAATCAAACCACCTTTTTGCATTTTCATAACAAGCAACCTTTTGCATTTTCAAAGCAAACCACCATTTGCATTTTCAAATCAGTCTACTCTTTGCATTTTCAAAGCAAACCACCATTTGCATTATCAAAGCAAAACCTTTGCATTTTCAAAGCAAAACCTTTGCATGTTCAAAGCAAAACCTTTGCATTTTCAAAGCATACCATCTTTCGCATTTACAAATCAAACCATCTTTCCATTTCCAAACCAAACCACCATTTGCATGTTCAAACCAAACCACCATTTGCATTATCAAACTGTAAATAAGTTAAGTCTGACACACTTGTAACTTTACTTAATGTTTAATGGCCACGTAGGTTAGACACATTCCAGCACTGACTGCATAAAGTCTATGACCGTGTTGGAACCAAGGGGGAGAGAGAGTGATAGAGAGAGTTATTATACTTGATAACTAAGGCGTGGTTAGTGGTACCGAGGTAGTTATATTATTGGTTGCATGCATGAACCATCTACCTCCTTCCCCTTAGAAATCAAAACAGAATTGGAGCCGTGGCAGTGTGATTACACAAAGCATGCGAGTTTAAGCAAAGTCGCCGTAACGAACAGGCGGCTTAACAATGCGACCCTAGCGCGTGCGTACAACGCCTCCAGGTAAGATCTGCGAGAGTCAGAAAGAAGAGAAGGCGTAGCGGAAGCAGGCGAGAAGGTTAAAGCTGGAGAAGACGCAGTCGGAGAAGGAGGGGAAGGTGATCTTTTAGGAGGGGAAGCAACCCGGCCAAAACCTGGCGGCAGAGGAGGAGGAGAACGCAACAGGCGAGGGGTCTGGGGCATGCAGGGAACAGCAGGGCAATCGGCAGCGACAGGCTGGAACGGCAACGGAGGAGCATAAGGACCCGCAGGCGCGGGCTTCGGCTCGTTCACAGCCAGCAGGTGTTGACGGCTCCGACGATAGACAGTGCCATCGTAGTCCTCCAGGTAAGATCTGCGAGAGTCAGCCACACCAACCACGGTCGCAAGGTGGGAATAGCCGGTGGTAGTCTGCATCCGAACGACCTGCCCGGGCAGTAGAGGCGACAGCGGGCGGCAGGACTTGTCGTGCGACCGTCGTTGAACCTCATGCTTCTGTTCAATCCGCTGTTGGACAGTGGCAGGCTCGAGTACTTTGTGTAGCAGGGCCTGTTGGCCGATTGGCATTGGTGGTCTTGTCATCCTCGACATCAGACGCTGGCAGGGGAACCCATGGCTGGGTCCCGGGAGATGTTACGTAGGTTAAGTAAGCCCAGGTAGAAATCGCAGTTGGACAGGCGGGACTGCTCCAGCAGACCATTAGCACTCCGCACAGCCTGCTCGGGCAGGCCATTACTTTGTGGGTACTCAGGGCTGCTGGTGTAGTGATGGAAGTTCCACCTGGCAGCGAAAGCCTTGAATTCGGCGCTTGTGAATTGCCGGCCATTATCGGTCTGCAAGCGGACAGGGGCACCGAAGGTGGCGAAGTGCCTGCGCAGTTTGCTGATGATCATCTCGGAGGTGATGGAAGGAAGTAGGTCCACCTCGAATCAGTTGGAGTACGAGTCAACCCGGACGAGAAACTGCTTGTCCCGCCATTGGAATATGTCGGCAGCCAGCGATGTCTAGGGCATGGTAGGCGCCGGCTGCTACAAAAGGGGCTGGCGCTGCTGGAGTGGGGCGAGGTTGTTGCAGGAGAAACACGAGGACACTCGGTCCCTGATGTACTTGGCCATGCCTGGCCAGTAGAATTGTCCTTGGGCATGAGAAATAGTGGCATCGACCCCAGGATGACCGCTGTGGGCTGCGTTGTAGTATAGATCATACAGAGAGGCTGGGACCACGACCTTGTGGCCGTTGACGATGACACCGTCTTGGATCACCAGTTCATCGCAAACCAGGAAGAACGGCTGGGCACCTGACGGCAAAGTGGTGCGTCTGTCGGGCCACCCGCGCTTGATAACTGCTGCGAGCTGCTGCAGCGCAGGGTCAGCGGCGGTGTGCTCGGTCAGGCACTGCAGCTGCTTGGTCGGGACAAAGTTGACGTTCAGTACCAACAGGTCCTCCTGCTCGTAAGAGTGGCGTTCGCAGGAGGCTAGTGGGGCACGAGACATGGTGTCGGCCACATGCATCTCAGTGCCCCTCTTGTAAACGATTTGGAAATCGAAACGCTGGATCTGCAGCATCATGCGCTGCAGCCTGGCGGGGGCAATATGTATTGGTTTGTTAAGAATAGTCACTAATAGCTGGTGGTCGGTTTCGACTGTGAATTTGCTGCCGAAGAGGAAATCTTTAAACTTGGAGCAAGCGAGCACCTTCTCGATCTGAGCATACCGTTGCTCCGTGTCGGTCATGGTCCGTGAGGCATACGAGACCGGTAACAGCGATCCGTCGTCGTAGAGCTGCAGGCAAGCAGCACCTAGTCCAAAACGAGAGGCATCGCAGGTAACAACAATGGGACGGCGCAGGTCGAAGACTTATAGAGTCGGGGTGCTGTTCAGCTTAGACTTCAGCCATTCGAAAGCCTGCTGGTGTTGTGGAAACCAGGACCAGGCAGTGTCTTTTTTTGTTAGCTGCGTCAGGGGCGAGCTCAGGTCACTGAGATTAGGTATGAACTTCCCCAGGTAATTGGCCATGCCCAGGAATCGTTGCAGACCGTGGAAGTCGGTAGGGATTGACATCTCGGAGATTGCATTTGTCTTTTGAGGGTCGGGCTTCAGTCCATTAGAAGTGAAGATATGCCAGACGTAAGGCACTTCGGAGACGCGGAATCTGCACTTTTTTTTGTTCAGTTTCAAATTGATCTGCCGGGCCGGTCCAGGACCCGGCAGCGGTTCTTTTCATATTCGGCGGCATGCTTCCCGTAGACTAGGATGTCATCCAAGATGATGGCACACGGCATGCCGGCGAGCAGCTGTCCCATGGACCGCTGAAACACCTCGCCGGCAGAGTTAATACCAAATGGCATCCGTAGGAACTTGAATCTGCCATAAGGAGTGGAAAACGTTGTCAGGTTGGAGGAGCGTTTGTCGAGTGGTATTTGCCAGAAGGAACTCTTGGCATCAAGGACAGAGAAGACCGTGGCCTGGCCGACTTGAGCTACAACATCTTCCACGGTTCCCATGGGGTAGAGTGGACACCTGACCGGATTAATGCACAGCCGTATCTCATTCTTGTCCTTTTTCAGGGTGGCAACCATGGTGGAGACCCAGTCGGTGGGCTCGCTAACCGCTTCCAGCACTCCCGTAGCGACCCTGCTCTTCAGCATTGACTCAACTTTATCCTTCATAGCGAGGGACACTCTGTGTGGTGCACGGACCACAGGTACCACCTTCGGGTCGGTGGCGATCTTGTAAACGAGAGGCAGCTTGCCCAGCTCATTGTCGAACAGGTCTGGGTACTCAGACATCGGATTCAGCAACACCTACACTTCGTTGACGGTGCGGTCAAAGGACACCAGTCCTAGGTCCTGGCATGCCTGGTTGCCCAACAGAGTCACACAGTCATAGTCGAGAACATAGAACGGGAGAGGCCGCGATAACTTCTGCAGCACACAATTGAAAGTGGCTTTCCCCACAGGTTTCAGCACCTCACCCCATAAGCATGTAACGTCGAACGGTCTGCAGTCAGCAGCTCATTAAGTCTAATATTTTTGAACAGGCTTGTTGACATAACATTGACCTTTGCCCCAGTATCGAGCTTAGCTGAGAAAGAATGATTGTTGACAGTAACGAGGACCGATGGATCAGGGAGTAAAACAGGTGCGTGTAGGAGTGTGAATACACTGGCATCTCCTTGAGAACTAATTGGCTCAGAGTCGTGGGCAGTGTCGAGAGAGGACTGGGCACCAAACTCGTTATCGACTTGTACCAGGTTGTTTAATACTTGTCTAGAAGCTGGGGGAAGTTTCCCACGGGACCGGCAGGCAGCAGAGAAACGGTTAAATTTGTCACAGTCTGCCCTCTCCTCATTCTCATCCACTTCACCTCCCAGTACTTTTCCACCGGTCCCTCCTTCTCCTCACCTGCCTGCCTGCCACTCCCCTCTCATCAGCCCAACTCTCCTCACCTGTTGCACTCAGTTGCCTCTAATCACCAATTAACCCGGTATATAGACTCTCCTCACTGTTCACACAGTGCCAGATTGTTCTCAGCATTCATGCAAGACTCTCCAGCGACTTCTCGACTTCCTGCCTGGCTTCGACTCTCCTTTCGTCTGTCCCTCGTTGGTTTCTTTGCATCGTGTGTTGGATCTCCTGGTTACCGAACTTTCCGCTACCCCGACTACGTCTCCTGCCTGCCCCTCTTCGGAACCCTCGCTCAATCCTAAGCCTCTGTGTGAGTACGGTGTACCCATTCCTGTGTTACTACTCTGTGTTACAGTTTCGTAAAAAAGGTCATTACCAACTATACCTGCCTGATTCTGTGCTGCTATTGGGTCCAAGCTATATCCGTTACAGTACAATCTGGCCAAAAATGGACTCAGCGCACACAACGTCTCCGTCAAACCGCTTCGAGAGGATTGAGCACACGCTCCTGCAGCACGAAGCTATGCTCACTGCCTCCAACTCCGAGGTTCGACAGGCTGTGTCAAGCCAAGAGCAAGCATTGGTTGCACTAGCCACCCAGGTCCAACAGCTGACGACCACCCTCGCCCAGGCTACACCCCATGCTTCGCCTCCGGCTCCGACAGCACCAGCTCCCGGTCCGCCAGGACCATCACCTGAGCCCCGGGTGGGAACCCCGGAGCGCTACGCTGGAGACCCGGAGGGCTGCAACCCTTTCATCACGAACTGTTCCATTCTCTTCGCCCTACAGCCCTACACCTTCGCCCAGGAAGCGGCGAGAGTGGCGTTTACCATTAATCACCTGACTGGCAGAGCTCGGCTGTGGGGAACGGCTGAATGGGAGTGACGCACTCCGGCTTGCTCCTCTTTCCAGGCCTTCGCCGCGGAGCTTCGCAAGGTGTTCGGTGAGGCTTCGATGGGTCCGGACGCTGCGGGAGGTCTGCTGGGGTTGAGCCAGGGGAACGAGAGCGTCGCTGACTTCGCCATCGACTTTCGCACCAGGGCTCGTCAGAGTGATTGGAACGCCCCGGCCCAGTGTGACGCTTTCTTGCTGGGCTTGAATGACTATATCAAGGATGAGTTGGTGTCCCAGACCTTCCTTCTTCTCTGGATGGGCTTATCGAACTAACGACCCGTCTGGACCGACGCATCCTGGCGAGACGTCGGGAGAGGCGACAGGGTCATTACATCTCCAAGTGTCCAGTAAAAGGCCAGACTCACCAGTAGCGGAGGAATTACTGGTGAGTCGAACCTCTGAACTTTCCTCTGCCCGACGCCCTCTTTGTCATGCCCGTCTGCTGTTGTCTGATGGTTCTCACACCCTCGCCACCTTCATAGACTCTAGTTGTGACATTAATCTTATGGACATGGAACTAGCCCGCCAGCAAGGCATCAGTTGTGCTCCCCTGCCTAAACCTGTTCCCGCCAACGCCCTCGACGGCCATCTCCTGGGGACTGTTTCTCACCAGACGGTCCCAGTGCGCATGCTCCTGTCTGGTAATCACCATGGGACCTTCCAGTTCCACATCCTGCAGTCTCCCCGTCTTCCCCTCATCCTGGGTTACCCCTGGCTTCGGCGACACAACCCCAACATCGACTGTAGGACGGGGGTCATCTTAGGTTGGAGCCCTTCCTGCCACCAAGTGTGCCTGAAGCAAGCCTCAGCTCCTCAACCGGCCACCTGCTCCAGTTCTGCTCCAGATCTGACGGGGGTCCCAGCCGCGTACCATGACTTTGGGGAGGTTTTTAGCAAGTCTAGGGCCACCTCATCGGCCCTATGACTGCGCCATAGACCTCCTGCCTGGTTCCGCTCCTCCTAGGGGTCGCCTTTTCTCCCTGTCCGCCCCTAAGAGAGGTGCCATGGAGGAATACATAAACGACTCCTTGGCTGCTGGTCTCATCCGTCCCTCCTCGTCTCCTGCTGGGGCTGGGTTCTTCATCGTGGAGAAGAAGGCCAAATCTCTGCGTCCCTGCATAGATTACCGGGGGCTCAACGGCATCACGGTGAAGAATCGCTACCCTCTCCCACTCATCTCCTCTGCTTTCGTGCTCCTGGAGGGGGCCACCATCTTTTCGAAGTTGGATCTACGCAACGCCTACCACTTGGTCCGCATCAAAGAGGGAGATGAGTGGAAGACCGCATTCAACACTCCCACGGGACATTATGAATACCTGGTGATGCCCTTTGGCCTCACCAACGCCCCGGCCGTCTTCCAGGCTTTGGTCAATGACGTTCTCAGGGACATGTAGAACAAGTACGCGTTCGTCTATCTTGATGACATCCTCATCTTTTCACGAACCAAGGAGGAACACGTACACCACGTCCAGGCAGTTCTACATCGGCTCCTGGAGAACTCGCTCTTCGTTAAAACAGAGAAGTGCGAGTTTTACTCCCCGTCAGTCTCCTTCACCTGTCCCTTCACCTCCCCCCTCGACTCAATTCAAGGACCCAAGCAGTCGTTCCAGGTGCGACAAAGGTTCACCTGTATCTCCTCCAACCTCATCTACTGCATCCGCTGCTCTAGATGTCAGCTGATGTACATCGGCGAGACTAAGCGGAGGTTGGGCGATCGTTTCGCCGAACACCTCCGCTCAGTCCGCAATAACCTACCTGAACTCCCGGTGGCTCAGCACTTCAACTCCCCCTCCCATTCCCAATCCGACCTCTCTGTCCTGGGTCTCCTCCATTGCCAGAGTGAGCAACAGCGGAAATTGGAGGAACAGCACCTCATATTCCGTCTGGGTACCTTGCGTCCGGATGGCATTAACATTGAATTCTCCCAATTTTGCTAGTCCTTGCTGTCTCCTCCCCTTCCTCAACCCTCTAGCTGTCTCCTCCCACCCTCCCATCCGCCCGCCCTCCGGCTCCTCCTCCTCCCCTTTTCCTTCCTTCTTCCCCCCCACCCCCCATCAGTCTGAAGAAGGGTTTCGGCCCGAAACGTCGCCTATTTCCTTCGCTCCATAGATGCTGCTGCACCCGCTGAGTTTCTCCAGCAATTTTGTGTACCTTCCTTCCTAGGATACACCGTTGGCCAAGGGAACATCAAGATGGACCCCGCCAAGGTCTCTGCTGTCACCACCTGGCCTGTTCCTGACTCCCGCAAGCAGCTCCAAAGGTTCCTGGGGTTCGCCAATTTTTACCGACGGTTCATCCGTGGCTACAGTACTGTGGCCGCACCCCTCACGGCACTCACCTCCTCCAAGATTCCGTTCCGGTGGTCTGCCGCGGCCGACGAAGCTTTGCAGACACTCAAGACACGGTTTACATCGGCCCCCATCCTCCAAGTTCCGGAATCAGAGAGACAGTTCGTGGTGGAGGTGGACGCCTCCGACGTGGGGGTGGGAGCTGTTCTGTCCCAGTGGGCTGCCGGGGACCAGAAGCTCCATCCATGCGCCTTCTTCTCCCGACGCCTGACCCCTGCTGAGAGGAATTATGACATTGGCAACCGAGAACTGTTGGCGGTTAAGTTGGCGTTGGAGGAATGGCGTCACTGGCTGGAGGGAACCGAGCCGCCTTTCTTGGTTTGGACTGACCACAAGAACCTTGAATACCTCCAGTCAGCCAAGAGGCTCAACTCTCGTCAGGCCCGCTGGTCTCTCTTCCTCACCCGCTTCAACTTCTCCCTCTCCTACCGAACTGGGTCCCGCAACGTGAAGCCCGATGCCCTCTCTCGACAGTTCTTGGCGATGGAAGAGCCTGCCTCTGGCCCCAAGGCCATCCTCTCGTCCTCGCACAGGGTTGCCTCCCTCGCCTGGGAAGTGGAGGAGAAGGACAAGGCGGCCTTGGAGAACCAGCCGGGACCCAGCGCATGCCCTCCTGATCGCCTGTTTGTGGTTTCTGCCCTGCGGTCCGACGTCCTTCAGTGGGCCCACAGCTCTCGACTCACCTGTCATCCCGGCATTCAGCGGACCATGGAGATGGTGCTACGGAGGTTCTGGTGGGCATCGCTGGAGGAGGACACTCGGGAGTTTGTCAACGCCTGTCCCGTTTGCAAACAGCACAAGGTCTCACACCAAGCTCCTGCGGGTCATCTGCTTCCACTGCCTGTACCCCATCGACCATGGGCCCACATCTCCCTGGACTTCGTTACCGGCCTGCCCCCATCCAGTGGTCACACCACCATCCTGACCGTGGTCGATAGATTTAGCATGATGTCTCACTTCGTGCCCCTGCCCAACCTTCCATCAGCCAAGGAAACTGCCGAGTTTATGTTACTCCACATCTTCAGACTCCATGGTCTCCCCGTCGATGTGGTCTCCGACCGGGGACCCCAGTTTGCCTCTGTGTTCTGGAGGGAGTTCTGCATGCTGGTGGGGGCCACCGTGAGTCTGACGTCCGGATTTCATCCCCAGTCCAACGGCCAAGCTGAAAGGAAGAATCAGGAGATGGAGACGGCGCTGCGGTGTATGGTGTCCAAGCATCCCTCCTCCTGGTCCCTGCAGCTGTTGTGGGTGGAGTACGCCCACAACACCCTGACAAGCTCGGCCACTGGGATCTCCCCTTTCCAGTGTGCCTATGGGTTCCAGCCTCCACTGTTCCCGGCGCTGGAGAAAGAGATTTCCTGCCCGTCCGTCCAGGCCTTCATTCGTCGCTGCCGCAGGACGTGGACGGCTCTTCTCCGCTCCGTGGACCGTTACGCCACGGCTGCCAACCGTCACCGCACCCAGGCCCCCACCTACCTCACGGGCCAGAAGGTGTTGCTGTCGACCCGGGACCTTCCCTTGAGGGTGGAGTCCAAGGAGTTGGCACCCAAGTTCATCGGTCCCTTTGAGATCCAGAAGGTCATCAACCCAGCGGCTGTGAGGCTCAGGTTGCCTCGTTCCATGCGGGTCCATCCTACGTTCCACGTGTCCAGAGTAAAGCCAGTCCGGGAGAGCTCCCTGGTCCCCGCAGTCCCTCCTCCTCCACCTCCTCGTCTCATCGACGGAGGCCCCGCCTTACGGTGCACCGCCTCCTGCGCTCCCGCCGTCGCGGGAGGGGTCTCCAATACCTGGTCGATTGGGAGGGTTATGGTCCAGAGGAGAGGTCCTGGGTTCCTGCTCGACACATCCTGGACGCCTCCCTCATCATGGAGTTTCACCGGCGTCATCCCGACCAGCCGTCCAAGTCCGCCACTCCTAGAGGGGTCGCCGCCCCTGAGACTCTGTCCCGTCTTCCGTCTGAGGCGCCCAGTGGCGAAGATGGAGCTTTCCTCTGATGCCATGGAGGAGGATGCGGACATGGATGTCTCGGACGAATGTTAGCCCTCCTCCGGTTCCCCTCCTCCCACCCAACTCTGCGTGGGATTGGGTTTATTTTCTTTATTGTGTTTTTGTTTTTGTTTTTGGGACGTCAGGAGCCGTCCCTTGAGGGGGGGGGGCGTTCTGTCACAGTCTGCCCTCTCCTCATTCTCATCCACTTCACCTCCCAGTACTTTTCCACCGGTCCCTCCTTCTCCTCACCTGCCTGCCTGCCACTCCCCTCTCATCAGCCCAACTCTCCTCACCTGTTGCACTCAGTTGTCTCTGATCACCAATTAACCCGGTATATAGACTCTCCTCACTGTTCACACAGTGCCAGATTGTTCTCAGCATTCATGCAAGACTCTCCAGCGACTTCTCGACTTCCTGCCTGGCTTCGACTCTCCTTTCGTCTGTCCCTCGTAGGTTTGTTTGCATCGTGTGTTGGATCTCCTGGTTACCGAACTTTCCGCTACCCCGACTACGTCTCCTGCCTTCCCCTCTTCGGAACCCTCGCTCAATCCTGAGCCTCTGTGTGAGTACGGTGTACCCATTCCTGTGTTACTACTCTGTGTTACAGTTTCGTAATAAAGTTCATTACCAACTATACCTGCCTGATTCTGTGCTGTTATTGGGTCCAAGCTATATCCGTTACCAAATTTCTTGCAGAAATTGCAGGATTTTCCGCAAGCCGGGCACTGCGACTGCATAGAATGCACAGAATTGCAATTGGGGCACTTTTTAACAACGTGTCCGCCGGGGAGGTAGCTTGTCCGCGGCACAGGTCTAGTGTTGTCTATTTGGAGACGCGGTCTGTTGAGAACCGTTAAATTGATAGCTCGGCTATCAGACTCATGCTGTCCGAACAGCGGGTGAACAACTTCGGCCAACCTGCATGCGTGCATGGCCTCGGTCAGAGTAAGATCTGGCTTTCTCAGTAGCTCCGATCGCAACTACTGATCCATCATCCCCGTCACTAAAATGTCCCTAGTAAGCTGGTCAGTCATATTTTCAAATCGGCACCTCTGGTTGCGATAGCGCAGATCAGCAATAAAACATTCAACTGGCTCATCAGGCTGTTGTTTCCGCGTAAAGAACTTAGCTCGCTCTAAAATGCGGTTAGAGTGCAAGTCACAAATCTCAGCAAACTTCCGTAGCAAACATACCGGATCGTTGGCAGACTCCGCAGGTACTAGGACCAGATCGTTGTCATGCTGGACCGCAGGATTGTAGGCAAAAGCAAGTGCTCTCCTCGTGGCATCAGGACCGGCAAGATTCAACTCGAGAGATGCTTTGACAGCGCCGGGATCGTTACGGTGAACGATATTCATGTAGTGTGTGAAATCCAACTCAAACGTCGCCCAGCGCTCCGCTATGTCGGCATCAAAGACAAGGGGCGAGGGTTTGCGGCACGAGGAGGCCATGGTGGTAGAGGGGTACGTAAAAAAACTCCGATAAAGCAACACTTAAAAATAAATAAAGCCCGATGAACATGAGGCGCGCGTTTTAACTTTCTGACACCATGTAAAGATTTTAAGTCTGACACACTTGTAACTATACTTATTGTTTAATGATCACTCATGTTAAACACATTCCAGCACTGACTACTAGCAGTCTATAACCGTGCTGGAACCATGAGAGGGAGGGAGAGATAGAGAGAGTTATTATACTTGATAGCTAATGCGTGGTTAGTGGTACTGAGGTAGCTATATTATTGGTTGCATGCATGGACCATCTACAGCAAATAAGAAGCAAAGATTTAATTCTGTAAATGTATTATACATTATTCAAGATATTTTTCCGGCGTCTTCACTCTGATTTTAACCGGTAATGTTGATGCCTGTTCACAATTACCGTATTTTACACAGTACTACACTACTGCAGATAGGAATTGTGTTTCACTACGAACAACTTTGCTGTAGAATGACAAATGTTGTAAATCTGAATTAGGGCATTGAATCAAAACGTATTTCTTTAGTCATATATGGGTCGTGTTCGATGCTTTGTTGATCAGATCTGGCAATAGAACTGCTCTTGCAAATCAGGAGAGCATCCACTGGCTCACTGAAGTGGCAAGTGACCGCCATGTTATATTTATGTGGGATCATTTCTGCTTTGCTGTCAGATAGGAGATAAATGGAGCATGTTTAACTCTGCACTATGAAGCAATTTATTCTGAAATAGACACTGTGTTGGAGTAATGCAGTGGGTCAGGGGGCATCTGTGGAGAACATAAATACGCGGCATTTAGGGTCGGAACCTTCTTCAGACATTGCAGTGGGTGAGGAGGGGGGGGGAGAAGCTGGAAGAGACGTGTTACGGGGCAAAGCCGGACAAATGACTTGTAGATACAGCATCGCAGTAGTTTTGATTGGCAGATGATTGCACAAAGGACAGAGATGAAAACACAAACATTGAAAGACAAAGATAAAAGGGAAGCGGATCATTTGCATATCAGGCATCTAGTATTAGACATATGTGTTGCATCACGACCTCATTCAGCAACGTGAACGCCCGGGTATCTCATATTTCGCCTGGGCAGTTACAACCCAGTGCTATGAATATTGATTTATCTAACTTCAAGTAACCCCTGCATTTGCTGTCTCTCCATCCCAATGTTTAACTCTGCACCCCCACCCAAGTCGCACTAGTTTCTCGTTCTCGCCTCGCAAACAGCTAACAATTACCTGTTTACCGAATCATCGTTACATTTTACTTATATTACATTCATTTGTTCTATATCTCTCTACATCACCATCTACATCTCTCGTTTCCCTTCCCCCAGACTCTCAGTCTGAAGAAGGGTAACGACCCGAAACGTCACGCACCCCTTGTCCAGAGATGCTCCCTGTCCCGCGGAGTTACTCCGGCATTTTGTGTCATTTTCGCCCAGGAGGAAGGAATGTATAGATAATCGCAAAGACCATTATTCCTAGATGGATGGATGTAAATATTTAACTAAGAAATAATTCAACAATTCAGAACAACGCTGGCTTCTTATCCGTTCTAAAATATCTCCGAAATATCATTGTAAACGGGTTTTTTGTCTGGGGATCGCGTGTACATTTCCTCATATATTCACAATATGTATGCCTTTGGTATCGGTCTCATCAACTTGCGTTGAGCAATGTAACTCTAATAGTAACTGTATCCCCAGCGATTGCAACAGTGGATAGCACTTTTAACAGTGACCAGCAGAATACAGACTTCCATAGATCATTGTGTATTCCTCTTACCACACACGCACAGACATGCAGAGAGAAAGAGGAAGAGAGAGAGATATGTTTATATCAATTTCTCTCTGTCTCTCTCTGTCTCTGTCTCTCTCTGCCTCTCTGTCTCTGTCTCTCTCTCTGTTTCTCTCTCTCTCTCTCTCGTTCTCGCTCTCTCTCTCTCCCTCTCTGTCTCACGCACGCACGCACACACACACACACGCACACACACGCACACACACACATACACATACACATACACATACACACACACACACACACACACACACACACACACACACACACACACTACTATAACAATACCCATTATGATGTTTAACGAAAGAGACTTCAACACCGTCTGCAACAGAGTACGCTGGAATAACTCAGCGGATCAGGCATCTTGGGAAAGAATGTACAGCTGACATTTCGGGTTGGGGCCTTTCTGCAGATTCCAGCAGCTTCACATTTTACAGCGTTGCAGCATCTCAGTTTATTGTGTCTTCTTTCACATGGGACCCAAGGAGGGATAGATAGCTGAATGAATAGACAATTAGTTTCATAGAAGGAAGCAGCGAGTGATGGTGGCAGGATGTTTTTCTGACGGAAGCCTGAAAAACAATTGATGGGATTTAATGCAGAGAAACGTAAGATGTTGTATTTTGGGACATGTAACATAGGAAGGACGTACACAGTGAATGGGAATGCGCTTGGGACGTGGTCTAGAGCAGATGGATCGAGGAATACAGGTGCACAATTCCTTCAGGTAGAGGGTACAGGAGCCTGAAGACTGCAACAACCAGGTTCAGGAATAGCCAATTCCACACAACCATCAGGCTATTAAACCTGGCTCGGACAGAACTCTGATCATTAATAACCCATTATCTGTTATTTGCACTTTATCAATTTATTTATTCATGTGTGTATATACTTACAAAATGCTTAAGGGATTGGACAGGCTAGTTGCAGGAAGATTGTTCCCGATGTTGGGGAAATCCAGGACAAGGGGTCACAGTTTAAGGATAAGGGGGAAATCCTTTAGAACCGAGATGAGAAAACATTTTTCACGCAGAGAGGGGTGAATCTTCATTTGCTATATTTAAGAGGGAGTTAGATGTGGCCCTTGTGGCTAAAGGGATCAGGCGGTATGGAGAGAAGGCAGGGATGGGATACTGAGTTGGATGATCAGCCATGATCATATTGAATGGCGGTGCAGGCTCGAAGGGCCGAATAGCCTACTCCTGCATCTATTTTCTATGTTTCTATGCCTCTATAGTTATATTATGGTATATGGACACATTGATCTGTTTGTAGTAAATGCCTACTATGTTCTGTGTGCTGAAGCAAAGCAAGAATTTCATTGTCCTATCAGGGACACATGACAATAAACTCACTTGAACTTGAAATTTGGCGTCATAAGCAGAGAGGGTGGTCAAAACTGCTTTTGGTACATTGCCCTCCATCAGTCTGAGTATCCTGCGCAAACTGATAAACTCAAAGTGGGGCGCTGATCCACCAACCACCCGTGCAACTTCCCTAGCCTGTGCTTCTCCACAGCTGAATACGCGCGCTCAAGCTGGAGCCGCTCCCACCACACCAAAATGGTTGGCACAGCCCTCAACGACACCTGCCGCGTTATCACGGGATGCATAAAGACAACGCCAGTCCCGTGCCTCTACGTCCTAGCTGGTATTGCCCCCCCCCCCCCCCCACACCCCCCCCCACCCCCATATCAGACGATCCATCGTCGCCCACGACGAGCGGAGAGCACAGGAGATCGATACCAGGCACCCCCTGAACGGACACACAGCACCTCCACCCCGACTGAAATCTAGAGCCAGTTTCTTGCAGACAGTCCCACCTCTCCAGACAACCAAAGAAACAGCAAGGACCAAAATCTGGAAAGATGAATGGAACCAGCTCAACACACGAGCCCACGACTGGATGGAGAGAGGAATCACTCCGACTGAATGCCTCGCCAGCGGGCACGACCTCCCATGGCCAACCTGGAAGACCCTCAACAGATTACGAGTGGAGCAGGGGAGGTGCAAAGCACTTATGAAAGCATGGAACCGCCAGGCAGAAGACACATGCAGCTGTGGAGCAGTACAGACAATGTCCCACGTACTGGAGAGTGACGACGCCCCCCCCCCCCCCAGTGCAGCCCCCAGGACCTGGCTGAATCGACCGGACCAGCAGTGACCTGCGCCAGATACTGGCAGAACGACATCTGAGATGCAACGGACTCGAAGAAGTCTGAGTATCGAGTATGGGAGGTCATGTTGCAGTTATATATGACGTTGGTGAGGCCAATTTTACAGCACTGTGTTCTGATTTGGTCATCGTGTTATAGAAAATAAGTTGTCGAACTAGAAAGAATGCAGAGAAGAATTACAATGTTGTTGCCAGGACCGGAGCGCCTGAGCTACAGGGAGAGAATCAGCAGGCCAGGACTTTATTTGTTGGAGTTCAGGAGGTTGAGGGGCACTTTTATAGAAGTCCACGCATTCATGTGAGAGACTGTCCTGCTAAATGCACAGTCTTTTGTCCAGAAAATTGGAATCGAGAACCAGCGAAAAAGCTTTAAGTTGTAGAAGGGAAGATTTAATAGGAACCCGGTGGCTGGCCTTTTCACACACTGGATGGCGGGCAACGTTTAATAAACATGTGGACAGGGACATGGATAGCGCACGTTTCGAGGGGTAGGGGCCAAACACAGGTATGTGCGACTTGTGTAGATGGGGCATATTGGTCAGCATTGGCAGGTTGGGCCGAAGGGCCTGTTTTCACGCTGATTTACTCTGGCTCTGTGTCTGGGCATCTTGCAGCCGGGAGATTCAACACTGAGTTCTCCAACCTCAAATAACTCGTTCTTTATTTCTGTCGGTATCAAAATTAACAATGTCTGTTTCTCCTCAAGTTGTCACATTGTTGTCATCTTTTATAGTCTAGTTTTGCCTGCCCAGTACATCTCTCAGTGTAACTATCTGCAACAAATTGTACAGATAATGACACAAATGTTCTTGTCCCTGCCCCTGTAACCCATGTGGACGCGGCCTATCGGAGATGATACTGTTCTGACGTTTGTTCTGATGAGCGGAAATGGGAAATGAACCACTTTCCTGTTACTGCGTTTCAGTTTTGATGTTACCATATTGTTATTCATCATTGATTTACCTGTTTTAGTTTCAGTAAGTTGTAGCAACTTTCCAATTTTCTGAATTCCAACATTTCCGATGTTCTCGTTTTTCTAAACCAGGAATACCCATGTGCCAATCTAAAAGCCTGTTAAACGCCGCTTCCGTGTCTGCCTCGAACCTCCCCCCTTTGCAGCGCGGCCCATGCACCCATCAACATGTGTGTGAAGTCACTTTATCCGCCCGGTTCCTTTAAACCTTCACATGTCTCCTTCAACCAATGTCCTCTAATCTTTAACACTTCAAACGTGGAAATAGTTCTTGACTGATTATCATCGATGTTTGTCATCATTTTGTACACTTCTATCAGGAAAATGTGTGACAGAAAGATCTTCATGTATCTTCTTTATGCCCCTGTCCCACTTAGGAAACCTGACCGGAAACCTCTGGAGACTTTGCGCCTCACCCAATGTTTCCGTGCAGTTCCCGGAGGTTTTTGCCAGTCTCCCTACCTACTTCCACTACCTGCAACCTCCGGCAAACACCTGCCACCTCCGGGAACCACACGGAAACCTTGGGTGGGGCGCAAAGTCTCCAGAGGTTTCCGTTCAGGTTTCCTAAGAGGGACAGGGGCATTAGTGAATTGTCGGTAGGGAGTGAATGTAGATAGCGGGCATATAACCCTTGACTGATGAGGGCAGCAGAGTGAATGCAGGTGTAACATGATTACATCAGGGTGGGGGGGGGGGGGTGTGGAAAGTCTCAACTGTCTGGAGACGCGGCAGGTGTGACAGGAGCCCCCCCCCCCCCCCCCCCTCCCACGGATACCTCCTGGCGGCCTCCTAGGCTGATCGGGATGCTGTTGATGAAAACCACGGATGAGGGAAGGGTCCAGGATGTCACGGGCAGGGATCCAGCTCCTCTCCTCTGGTCCGTTGCCCTCCCAATCAACCAGGGAGTGGATCCCTCTGCCACGCCGCCGGGACTACAGCAGCCGCTTCACCATGTACACAGGGCCACCGGCAATGATGCGGGCTGGCGGAGGTAACACAGGAGCGGGACACAGGGAGCTGGTAGATTCACGCTTAACCCGGGATACATGGAAGGTGGGGTGAATACACATAGACCGGGGCAGTCTAAGGCGGACAGCAGAGCGGTTGATGACTCTGAGAACAATGAATGGACCGATAAACCGGGACTCAACGCAGAGGACGAGGTCTCGGGTGGACAGACAGACCCTGTGCCCAGGGCGGTAGCTAGTGGCAGGGGTCCGGTGATGATCCGCCCTCCGTCTATACGTGGAAACGGTGCGGAGCAGAGCAGAACGGGCCTCCCTCCAGGTCTGACGACCGCGGCGCACAAACCGCTGGGCTGAGGGAACGGAGACCTTCTCCTCTTGGTCTGGGAACAGAGGTGGCTGGTAACCTCGGGAGCAGTGGGATGGAGACAGACCGGTGCCAGAACTGGGCCTGGAATTGTGGACATATTCAATCCACACCAACTTACTGGACCAGGAGGTAGCATTGGCGGACACCAGGCAACGTAGGGTGGTCTCTGGATACTGCTTGTCTCTCTCCGGCTGGCCATTAGATTGTGGATGGAACCCAGATGAGAGGCTGACGGAGGAGCCAACTAGGGAGCAGGAAGCCTTCCAGCCACAAGACCGAAGACAGACACAAAATGCTGGAGGAACTGATCGGTTCAAGCAGCGTCTCTGGAGATGAGGAATGGCGGACGCTTCGGAAGTGACCGTCTAAAGAAGGACCTCGACCCGGAACATCACCCATTCCTTCTCTCCAGAGATGCTGCCTGGCCCGCTGAGTTAAGGGCCTGTCCCACGAGAATGCGTCTGCATGCGGCTAGCGCGACCTAACGTGGTCGCTTGAGCCGTACGACATCGCTGGGCCGGTCCCAATTCGATCGCCGGAGTTGTGCGGGACTGGCCCGAAAAACTGAACACCGTCCAAAAATCCCGCGCGGCAACGGCCTATCGGCCCGCATCGTCTCGACGCCGTACGCACCTTCTTGACGACGTACGCCAAGCGCGTGGCGTTCCGCGACGGCGTCACCGCCTGGCGTGCCGTTGCGTGATGACGTAATCGCACGACGCCGTGCGACGTGCAAAATCCAGTCGGCCCGCCTCCTGCCCAGCTGATTGGTGAGGATGGTACACAAAATTGCTGGGGAAACTCAGCGGGAGCAGCAGCATCTATGGAGCGAAGGAAATAGGCGACGTTTCGGCCCGAAACCCTTCTTCAGACTGATGGGGGGTGGGGAAAGAAAGAAGGAAAAAGGGAGGAGGAGGAGCCCGAGGGCGGGCGGATTGGAGGGTGGGAGGAGACGGCTAGAGGGTGAAGGAAGGGGAGGAGACAGCACAGGCTAGCCAAATTGGGGGAATTCAATGTTGATGCCATAAGGACGCAAGGACCCCAGACGGAATATGAGGTGCTGTTCCTCCAATTTCCGCTGTTGCTCACTCTGGCAATGGAGGAGACCCAGGACAGAGAGGTCGGATTGGGAATGGGAGGGGGAGTTGAAGTGCTGAGCCACCGGGAGGTCAGGTAGGTTATTGCGGACTGAGCGGAGGTGTTCGGCGAAACGGTCGCCCAACCTACGCTTGGTCTCGCCGATGTAAATCAGCTGGCATCTAGAGCAGCGGATGCAGTAGATGAGGTTGGAGGAGATACAGGTGAACCTTTGTCGCACCTGGAACGACTGCTTGGGACCTTGAATGGAGTCGAGGGGGGAGGTGAAGGGACAGGTGTTGCATTTCTTGCGGTTGCAACGGAAAGTGCCCGGGGAGGGGGTGGTGCGGGAGGGAAGGGAAGAATTGACGAGGGAGTTGCGGAGGGAGCGGTCTTTGCGGAAGGCAGACATGGGGGGAGATGGGAAGATGTGGCGAGTGGTGGGGTCACGTTGGAGGTGGCGGAAATGGCGGAGGATTATGTGTTGGTGAGGATTGGTGAGGATGACGTCGCACCAGCTCTAGACGGCTCCGCGGTTGGAAGTGGGACCGGCCACGCGAGGA
This sequence comes from Amblyraja radiata, assembly GCF_010909765.2. Classification (NCBI taxonomy): domain Eukaryota; kingdom Metazoa; phylum Chordata; class Chondrichthyes; order Rajiformes; family Rajidae; genus Amblyraja; species Amblyraja radiata. The sequence continues at coordinate 6,725 of NW_022630874.1, read as the reverse complement.
TGTCCCGGCACCTTCCCCACCCCCTCCCCCGGCGTGTCCCCACTGCCGCCCTCCCCCCCTCCCAATGCCCGTGATCCCTCAGCCACCCAATCGCCGTGACCCCCATTCTCCCGAGGTCCGTGACCCCCCACCCCAGTGACCCTCCCAATTCCCGTGACCCAACCCAGAGGCCCCCTGCTCCCCCACCACAAACAGCCACGGACAAACAGCTGGAGAACACACTGGATTTTATTGAACATGTATGTGGCGACAGTGAAGTAGAACACGCCCCCCCCCCCTCCCAGCAAAGAATCACATTCCCTGATCACCCCCCCCCCACAGTCCACGGGTGGATGTGACGTCACAACGCCAGGAATCCCCCCCCCACTCCGTCCACCGAGCGGCTCCGGGCCTCGGGTCAACCAGCGCTGCAACGCTCCAGCTGTGATTCCCACCAGATGTTGATCGGGACTGTTCCCCCATGAACCCCGTCATTACAGGAACATTATGGGTAGCAGCAGCCCTCCCACCCCCTCCAGTGCAGTCAGTAAATGAGCAGCGACCCACAGAGCGAAGCGCAAAGTCCAAATCACCAAATCAGCTGTAGTTGCGCTCATTGTTCCCCCATCCCACCCACCGCCCCCCCCCCCACCATTACATCCCCTCCCCACACAGCAGAAACCCCGCCAACTTGTCCCGCTCTCCACCGACGCTCCTGTACCGGCGGCGGCGGCACATGGCGGCCCTGGGGGAGACAGACAGACAGACAGACAGACAGACAGACAGACAGAGAGAGAGAGAGAGAGTTGGTTACAGAGCGACACACGCCCACCCGTGTAGCAATAGTATTGACCCCCCGCCCCCTGCCGGCAATACACTCCCCCAGCACCACAGGACATTACAGCACAACAACAGGCCCTTCGGCCCACACTGGCTGTGCCGAGCTTGCTGCAGACACCAACTGTCTGTCTGCGCGTCCCCCCCCCCTTACCCCCTCCCCGCATGTCCACGTGTCCATCCGCACGTCTCTTTAATGTCACTGTCGTGTCTGTGTCGCCCCCCATCCCCACAATTATCAGCAATAAAACCACCCCCCCCCAGGAATAACTGCCCCCCCCCCCGAGATACGTACCGCTGCGCGTAATGGATATAATACCCTCCCTCCCCCCACCCAACACACACCGTTGTCATAACCCTCCCCCAAACACCACCCCGCCACATACACACAATCGGTAGCCCCTCCCCTTGCAACGGGGCATTAAACCCACAGCTCCCCCGTCGGGAATACCGTCCCCCCCCCCCCCCCTTCCCCGGTGATAAAACCCCCAACCACCGGGAATTATACCCACTGCCCTCCTCCCTCCACCAGAATTTAAACCCCCCCAGCGGCCCAGCCCCCAGCCTGCGTGTGAGTTGTGGGGGGGGGGGGGGGGGGGGGGGGGGGTCCCCGGTTCCTACCTCAGGCTGGAACATAGGAATTTGATGAGTTTTTCCCGCGCTCCGAGGCTGCGGAGGGAAGAAGCGAGGTTACACGTCAACTGGCGACGTCGTGGGTGCAGTGAGGCGCAGACAGACTCGCACAGGGACTCGCACAGACGGTCACAGCATAAGGTTGACGCAGACGCTCACAAAAATACACCGACGCACGCAGACACACACGGACGCGCGCAGACACAGACACAGAACTTACTCTGGGTGGGATTGTAGCCGCTCTTCCCCGCTGTAAAACATAGAGACAGTTCTCAACCAGTCAGCTCTCAACGCAATCGGAGCGGACACGGGCTGGGCTGTGACCGGGAAGAGTGGGCCAAGAGCTGGGCCCGGCCCCGACACTGGCTCCGCGAACCGGCCCCCACACCCACACCGGCCCCCACACGCACACGCACACCGGCCCCCACACCCACACCCACACCGGCCCCCACACCCACACCGGCCCCCACACCCACCCCCACCCCACACCGGCCCCCACCCGCACACCGGCCCCCACCCCCACACACACACCCACACCCACACCCACACCCACACCCACACCCACACCCACACCGGCCCCCACACCCACACCGGCTCCCACACCAACACCGGCATCTACACCGTCCCCCACACACACACCGGCCCCCACACACACACCGGCCCCCACACGCACACCGGCCTCCACACACACACCGGCCCCCACACACATACCGGCCCCCACACCCACACCGGCCCCCACACACACACCGGCCCCCACACCCACACCGGCCCCCACACACACACTGGCCCCCACACTCACACCGGCCCCCACACACACACCGGCCCCCACACCCACACCGGTCCCCACACTCACACCGGCCCCCACCTTCACACCGGCCCCCACACCCACACCGGCCCACACACCCACACACACACCGGCCCCCACACTCACACCGGCCCCCACACCGGCCCCGATAGCGGCCCCACACCCACACTGACCCCCACACCCACACCGGCCCCCACACCCACACCGGCCTCCACACACACACCGGCCCCCACACACATACCGGCCCCCACACACACACCGGCCCCCACACCCACACCGGCCCCCACACACACACCGGCCCCCACACCCACACCGGCCCCCACACACATACCGCCCCCACACCGGCCCCGATAGCGGCCCCACACCCACACCGACCCCCACACCCACACCGGCCCCCACACCCACACCGGCCCCCACACACACACCGGCCCCCACATCGGCCCCCACACCGACTCCGACAACACCCGCACAGAGACGGCCTGGGGGGTGGGGGGGGTGGGGGAGATGGAGAGGTGAGGGAGAACGAGGAGGGGAAAGAGGGGGCAAGAGGGAGAGTGGAGACGGGGGATGGAGGGGAGGGACGGGTCGGAGGGGATGAGGGAGGGAGTGAGAGATGGGGGAGTGAGGGAAGGAGGGTGGTGAGGACCTGGAGCGGGGGGGTGAGATGGAGGGGGAGATGGCGGGGTGGGTGAGATGGAGGGGAAGATGGAGGGGGAGATGGAGGGGAGATGGAAGGGAGGGTGAGGGGGAGGGAACTGTATCACAGTATGGTATGGCAACTGCTCTGTCTCCGACCGGAAAGCACTGCAGAGGTGGTGAAAATTGCCCAACACATCACCGGTTCCTCGCTCCCCTCCATTGAGTCTGTCCAAAGCAAGCGTTGTCTGCGAAGGGCGCTCAGCATCGTCAAGGACCGCTCTCACCCCAATCATGGACTGTTTACCCTCCTACCATCCGGGAAGCGCTACAGGTCTCTCCGTTGCCGGACCAGCAGGTCCAGGAACAGCTTCTTCCCTGCGGTTGTCACTCTACTCAACAATGTACCTCGGTGACTGCCAATCACCCCCCCCCCCCGAGACTCCTCCCACAGGAAAAAAAACTATGTCTGTTTACATGTAAATAGGTTTATTTATTGAAATCATATTCTATGTCGCTCTTCCAGGGAGATGCAACTGCATTTCGTTGTCTCTGTACTATACACTGACAATGACAAATAAAGTTGAATCTGAATCTGAATTAAAGTTGAATCTGAGGGGGAAGGGGATATGGAGGGGAGGGGGAGATGGAGGGGGAGATGGAGGGGGAGATGGAGGGGGAGGAGTGTGGGGCAGAATGAGTTTTACTCGGTGTTTCCGCTGGGTCAGACCACGGGGTGGAGGTGCCCGGAAGATGATGCAGACACATGGGGCAGTCGGGAGGTCACGTCGACCCGGGGCAGAGCTGCGGTTTGAGGGAGGAGGATTGGAGAATAATCCCCCCTCCCCCGGGGGCTGCAATGTGTTTGCGCTGCACGAGGGGTGGGGGGACCAGAGACTCTCAGCCCGATGGCTGTCCGACCCGAGCTGCCAGGCAGAGAACTAGCGGCCCAGAGCCGGCAAATGGGATGTCCCCCGCAATGTCCCCCGCCCCTGACGGGCAGACACGGACACGGTGGGCCGATGGGCCTGATACTGTGTTGTCTTGAGACCCCCCCCCCCCCCACAGTGACTCTTGAATCGGGGGGGAGGGAACGGAACAACGTGGCAGAAGGGGGCGGGCGGAGAGAGATCGAGACAGGGGTCTGGGGGTCTGAGGAGGGAGCGGGGAAGAGGCGGGAGACCGAGGGAACAACGTGACGTCTTGTATCAGAAGAGGCGGGGGTCGGGGGGAGGTTGAAGGTCGTAGTTCGGTGGGAGGTTGAGGGGCATGGGTCAGGGGGGGGGGGCTGCGGAGTGGACGCCCCTCCACTGTCTCCCCCCACTCCTACCTTGTTTCTTCTACCAGTAAAGGACTCTCCCCACGAGCGCAGCCACCACCAGCACGAGCACCAGGACAATGGTCATCACGTTGCTGCCCGACTTGCGGACTGTCCCAGATTCACAAACACAGGCGGATGAGAGACAGACGCCGGGGTCCCGGATCCCCCACCCCCTTACCCACCCCCTCTCACCTCCCCTTCCCATCTCACTCACCCCACTCTCATCATCCCTCTCCTCACCTACCCCTCCCCTGTAACTCACCCTCTCCCCTTCTCACCCTCCCTCTCTCCCTCCTGTGCCCCCCCCCTCTTCACCAACCTGTCGTCTGTCCTCCCCGCCCCTCACCTAAATGTCAGCTTCCCCTCCCATGCCCAACAACCCTCTCCTCTCCCCCATTCACAACCCACACACCCAACTCCACTCCCCCGCTCTCCTCCTCCCTCTCACCACCCAGTCCGCTCCTCTCCCTCCTGTCTTCCCCTTTCCACTCACTTCCACTCCCGCTTCTACCTCCCACCCCCCGCCCCACTCACCCAGTACCACCTCGAGGGGCTCGGACAGCCCCGGGTGCACCACACGACACGAGAGCGGGGCCGTGTCCCCGGGCTCCACGTGGGCCCAGCGGCGCTGCTGGAAGGTGCCGTCGTGGTTGGGCAGCGTCTCGTGGGAGCGGCTCTCATCCAGCACCAGGCCGTCCCGCACCAGGTTCACCTCGATGGACCACGGGTAGAAGCCCGTGGTGAAACACCACACGCCGCGCCCATCCCCCGACAGGAAGATGCTCACCTCGGGCTGAACTGTGGGGAGAGGCTCAGTGAGGGGGAGACAGTGAGGGGGATACAGTGAGGGGGGGGGACAGTGAGTGGGAGACAGTGAGGGGGAGACAGTGAGGGGGAGACAGATAGCGGGGGACAGTGAGAGAAGATGCCTCACGTGAGGCTGCTAAGGAAGTTGAGAGCCCACGACATCAAAGGGCAGGTACTTTCATGGATAGCAAGGTTGGCTGGTCGGCAGAAGGCAGAGTATCGCAATAATTGTGGCTTTTTCTGCCTGCCAGTGACCAGTGGAGTTCCACAGGGACCGGTGCTGGGCTGTTATTCGATGTCGTATATCAATTATTTGGACAAGGGGCTTGATGGCTTTGTGGCAACGGTTGCGGATGATACGAAAATAAGTGGAGGTGCAGATAGCGTAGAGAAAGCAGGGACTCTGCAGAAAGACGTGGACAGGTTGGGAGAGTGGGCAGAGAAGTGGCAGGTGGAATATAGAACGGCAAACTGTGGTCATACTTTTTGGCAGTAGGAATAAAGGCGTAGTAAAGGCAGTGGATATTTGTGTTAAATGTTTATTGTGTATTGTGTGGTCTTTATCATTGTACTGCTGCTGGCAAATTCATTGAGAATAGGGAAGATTCAGACAAGGGGACATGACTTGAGAATTAAGGGACTGAAGTTTAGGGGTAACATGAGGGGGAACTTCTTTACTCAGAGAGTGGTAGCTGTGTGGAATGAGCTTCCAGTGAAGGTGGTGGAGGCAGGTTAGTTTTTATCATTTAAAAATAAATTGGATAGTTATATGGATGGGAAAGGAATGGAGGGTTATGGTCTGAGCGCAGGTATATGGGACTAGGGGAGTTTATGTGTTCGGCACGGACTAGAAGGGTCGAGATGGCCTGTTTCCGTGCTGTAATTGTTATATGGTTTATTTCATTTGCACGTTATGTGTAATGTGACGAATAAATCCGTATTGTATTATTGTATTGTATTTCAAGCGGACTTGAATACAAAAACAGAGATGCATTGTTGATGCTCCAAAGCGCTGGTCAGGCCGCATTTGGAATAATGTGAGCAATTCTAGGCAGCATATCTGAGAAAGGAAGTGCTTGCTCTGAAGAGGGTCCAGAGCAGATTTACAAGAATGATCGCAGGCATGATTAGGAAGGAGATGAGCGCATGTCAGCACCGGGCCCGTACTCGCTGGAGTTGGAAGAATGAAGAGAGACCTAATTGAAACGTACAGAATACTGAAAGGCTTGGATAAAGTGGATGTGGAGAGGATGTTTCCACTAGCGAGAGATTATAGGACTAGACGTCATCGCCTCAGAATTAAAGGTCTTTCATTTAGGCAGGAGATGAGCGGTAATGTCTTCAGCCAGAAGGTGGAGAATCTGTGGAATTCATTGTGAGAGAGGCTGTGGAGGCCGTCAGTGAATATGTTTAAGACGGAGATAGATAGATTTTTGATTAGTAGAGGTGGCAGGGGTAATGGGGAGAAGGCAGGAGAATGGGATTAAGAGGGATGGATAGATCAGCCATGATTGAACGGTGGAGTGGTTTAGATGGGCGAATGGCCTAATTCTACTATTCCTTATGAGAGAGAGAGGGGGAGAGAGAGGGGGGGAGAGAAGGGGGGAGAGGTTGAGGAGAATGGGAGACAGGGGTGAGGGAGAGAGGGGGCAAGGAGGGAGAGAGAGGGACCAGAAAGAGAGAGGGGGAGGAGAAGGGGTGGGGGAG
>NW_022630873.1:0-46631 GCF_010909765.2 Amblyraja radiata | reverse complement strand
GGTCGGGCCGCAGCAGCGTCCACCACCGCTCCACCCGCTCTGGACTCGGCCAGCTCCGCGACGGTGAGGTGAGTAGTCGGCACCACAGCCCCCGGTCTTCCTGTTGGAGGCCGCTCCTCGTTGCAGCCCCAACGACAACGGAGACCCGACAAAGAAAAGGTCGGGTCTCCCGTGCAGGGAGAGATTTAAAAGTTACCCCCACCCCCCCACACACATACCCCAACAAAAAATAACAAAAACTACATAAAAACATAGACATAAAATAATAAAAACGCAGACGGACTGCAGAGGCCGCTGTTGACGAAAGTCGCGCCGCCCACCGATTGAATCCCAAGCTTCAGTTTGCTTGAATGAGGTGCATGTGACTGGGCTTCAAACAGAGGGAGATCAGAGCCACAGAGGGAGTTGTGCACAGCACTCGGGTATACAGTGAGGAAGGGTGTGGAGATGATCACAGGATAAGTCACAAGGGAAGTGGTTAAAGGCTTCCTTTTGTCCTCCCAGCCAGAGTTGTCCCGGCAGAATGCTTCTGTCCACACCAAACTCCACTGATCCCACAGCCTGCACCTAACTGGAGACTCTTCTCAAAATTAACTATCTACTGGTGTTAGTTTGCCCTTCTGCAAGTAACAAGTTGTGCCCAGATATGTTATTAACACCAGCTTTGCCAGCTGCCAAAATATCAAATTACTGCAAATATTAATTTTTAATCTGTTCATTGTATAATTTAAACAATTCTCATCTTCTAATCTTATTAAAATTAAGACTAGGTAAATGCATGCTTTGTGGATTAAATACTGTAAATAAATTTAATTTAAGACAGGTCAGGCCACACCCACTCAAGCAAAATTGAAAGTTTTGCCACCAATTAACTTGCAGCAACATTTTGGTTGACATCAGTGTTTTGGGACCAGGTTGAGTGAGATAGAACAGATTAGCGAGTGGCCCCCCCCCAGTCACCAGAAATGGTTAGTTTAGAGATACAGTGTGGAAACATGCCCCTCAGCACAGCGAGTCTGCGCCGACCAACTATCCCAGCACATGAGCACTATCCTACACACACTAGGGACAATTTACAATCTTCAAAGCCCATGAACGTACAAGCCTGCACGTCTTTGGAGCGTGGGAGGAAACCGGAGCACCCGGAGAAAACCCACGCAATCACAATGAACAAACTTTGTAGACAGCACCCTCAGTCAGGATCGAACCTGGGTCTCTGGCGTTGAAAGACAGCAACTCTACCGCTGCGCCACTGTGCTTCTGTAGATACAGCATGGAAACGGGCCCTTCGGCTCGCCGAGTCTACACCAACCATCCATCACCTGTTCACACTATTAAACCAAATTTTTCATCCACTCCCCACACATCTGAGGCAATTTTTACAAAGGCCAACTAACCTACAAACCTGCATGACTTTGGGAAGTGGGAGGAAACTGGAGAACCCGGAGGAAACCCACATGGTCACAGGGAGAACTGGCAAACTCCACACAGACAGCACTCGGGGTCAGGATCAAGCGCTATGGGTGTCTGGCAGTGCAAGGCAGCAGTTCTACCCACTGCAGCACTGTGCTGCCAATACGTTCAAAGCCCTTTGAAGAGGAGGTACCATATCCACCGGATTGGATAGGGTGGATGTGGAGAGGATGTTTCCACTAGTGGGAGAGTCTAGGACTAGAGGTCATAACTTCAGAATTAAAGGACGCTCTTTTAGGAAGGAGATGGCGACATTTCTTTAGTCAGAGTCTGGCAAATCTGTGGAATACATAAGGCTGTGGAGGACGTCAGTGGACATAATTAAGGCAGAAATAGATTCTTGATTAGAATAGGTTATGGGAGAAGAATGGGGTTAGGAAGGAGAGATAGATCAGCCATGATTGAATGGCGGAGTAGACTTGATGGGCCAAATGGCCTAATTCAGCTCCTATCACATGATCTTTTGAGTACTGGGAATCATTGATACCTCATCACTTAGTGTGGAGAAACAGCATCCAGGTTAGCACAGAGAATACAATGACCGAATCAAGGGCACAATAACAGAATCATCTCATACACTACTGACCCACCCTGTCGGGGCATCACCCACCCCATCTGAGAGTCTGTGGCCCCCACAGTCACCTCAGGAAAGGAGTGAAGCCAAGCCAAGCCATCATTGATCCCGAGTGACGGCCCAGGAAATAAGGTAAAGTTCAACAAAGCCGCAATTATCTTTCTCCGTCAATTGGTTTACAAAGGAAGAGGACTTTGCTTCAGTAAACAAGGAAGTGGCCAGGACACGGAGCAAGATAAAAAAATAGATGAGCAGAGGTGGCATTTTATGGCTCAGCAGATGTTATTTAGTTGGGTGGGACAGTTCCTGCGTTAGGAAGTATAGGAGCTAGAGGACAGGACTTGGTTCAAAAAGAAAAAGAATCCTGATGATTACAGCCAGTTTGAATGGTGGGGGAAACGCAGAAAGGACAGCACAGTGGTGCAGCGGTAGAGTTGCTGCCTTACAGCGTCAGAGGCTCAGGTTTGATCCCGACAATAGGTGCCGTCTGTACGTCTGTGAACGTGTGGGTTTTCTCTGGGCCTACTCCAAAGACGTACAGGTTTATAGTTTAATTAGCCTCTGTAAAATGTCCCTAGTGTGTAGGATACAACTAGTGTACAGGCAATCATTGGTCAGCGTGGACTAGGTGGGCCAAAGGGCCCATTTTCATGCTGTATGTCTAAAATCTAAAGCTGCAACGGTAAACAACGACAACGTGCCGAGAGAGGCTACACCGTGAATTCATACAAAGAAAAATCAAGTGCACAATAAGAAACTTCAAATGCCAGCATCTTGTGTGAAACACAAAGTGCTGGAGTAACTCGGAGGTAGACACAAAAAGTTGGAGTAATTCAGCAGGTCGGGCGGGCAGCATCTCCAGAGAAAAGGAATAGATGGCGCATTGGGTCCCAGACACGTCTGCAGACTGAGAGTGAGGGGAAAGGGAGATGAGCAATATAGAAGATACCTGGAACAAATGAATAAAAGACAAGTAAAAAGCAACAATGAGCAAAGGTGGAGCCCACAATGGTCCATTGTTGGCTGTGGGGTAGGTGATGACGGGTTATATACAAACAGTGAAATTAGTACAACGACTAGGGTTGGGGGAGGGGCAGAGTGGGAGGGGATGATGTAAGGGTTACTTGAAGTTAGAGAAACCAATCTTCATACGGCTGGGTCGCGAGAGCTCAGGCAACATTTCCAAAGAACGCGGCTGGATGATGTATCTGGTCAGGGATGCAAATAAAAGTTGGGATGTTCTTCACAAATTGGAATGGCGACCAGCTAAAGAACGAACAGTATCATAATGAAAATTTTCCAAGAGTGGAAACAACCCCCCTCCTCACCCCCCCCCCCCCCCCCCCCCCCAAAAAAAAATCTCCACCGACCCCCATCAACTCTTCCACCCCCTGCTAAAACACTCTGGAATTTTGGGCATCATCACGAGGACAACTAAAGTGGTTGAAGACTAATCTGCATTCCCTGACTCAAGGATAGAAACATTTTCAACTGTGGCTTTCAACAGTAGAAACATAGAAAAATAGGTGCAGAAGTAGGCATTTGGTCCTTTGAGCCACCATTCAATATCATCGTGGCTGATAATCTAAAATCAGTACCCCGTCCCTGCTTTTTTCTCCCATATCCATCGATTCCTTTAGTCCTGAGAGCTAAATCGAACTCTTGAAAAGATCCAGTTAAATGGCTTCCGCTGCCTTCTGTGGCAGAGAATTCCACAGATTCACAACTCCCTGGGTGAAAAAGTTTTCCCTCATCTCAGTCCTAAATGGCCTACCCCTTATTCTTAAACTGGGAGCCCCTGTAAAAGCAGGTAACTGGAGGAATTCTCGACACTGGTAGGGGGAAGGACCATATGCTGGTTCTTGTGTAAAACAATGAGGTCGCAAGCCCATCTAAAAAAAGACTGCACTATTCTGCGTATAGATGGAATCTCCAGTCTGGCACCCTTGGGACCTCACTGGTGCCAGTCCACAGAATCTACCCCCGATCATTTTCCGCAGAGCGAGAGAATTTTTAAGTATGGACTCCCCTGGGGTGTCTGAGAACACTATGTAACCCAAAGTTTCCCAAATTGGAATTATCGTTGGCTCAGTTGCTTAATTAGCCATAGGTTATCACCGAGCCGAGCATGAGTGAATTTGCATTGAAGAGAGTTACAGATTCAATACATACTGGGCCTTGCGAACTGCAGGACCAGACCACTAACGTCTGCAGTTCACAAGACCAAGAATCTTACTCATTACTCAGTCCTTTCATGGCAGGCCCTTTCACAAGGGTGACAAGACCAATTCAGTACAAACAGCTTGAACTAAATCACGGGGAAACTTATAAAAGACAGAGCAGTACAGCACAGGAATGGGCCCTTCAGCCCACACTGTAGTACCGAACACCAAACCAAGTTTAACTGATCTCATCCGCCTGTACATGATGCATATGCCTCTATTCCCTGTATACTGCTCTAAAAACTTCTGAAACATCACTATCACATCTGCCCCCATCACTCTACTAAAACTTGCCCCGCACATCTCCATTAAACTTTCCCCTCTCACCTTAAAGTATTGAACATTTAAATCCTGGGGGAAAAAAATGGTTCTGACTGTGCCTCTCAATGTTATATACTATCAAGTCTCCCCTCAACCTTCAACGATCCAGAGAAAAACAATCCAACTCTCTCCAACCTCTCCCTACAGCCACAACTCGTTAATCCAGGCAGCATTCTGGAAAACCACCTCCGCACCCTCTCCAAAGACTGCAAATCTTTCCTGTAATGCAGAGGTCGGCAACCTTTTTTGCATAGGGGCCAGGACCCATATTTGTGAGTGGATGGCAGGTCACATCTATTGCCATAGTTAATAAATGAGGTAATAATAATACATACTGACTAAATTAGTAATAATACATACTAATAATACATTGTTTTCACGTGTTTTTCAATTCGTTTCCAGGTCGCCTGTGTGCCCCGGGACTAGCTATAGTGCCCAGGTCGTGAAAACAAATTGGAAAAAAATACATCTGCGGGCGGGGTGATTTGGGGATCTGGCCCGTGGGTCGTAGGTTGCCGACCCATGTTGGATGACCAGAACTCCACGCAATACTCCAAACATGGCCCAATCAAAGTGCTACAGAGCGACATCACAATCCTGGCATATTCCTACATTTGATGGTCACCAGACTATTTCTCCCAGGGTCTCTGCCCAGTACATCCCTGCCAATCTTTTCCCCATCTACACAAATCCTATCTGTCATAAGAGGGCATGTATCCTTCTGTGCCTGGCCTCATCTTAGAAGCAAAGATAGACACAAAAAGCTGGAGTAAAGCAGGACAGGCAGCATCTTTGGAGAGAAGGAATGGGTGACGGCTTGCATCGAGACCCTTCTTCGTACACATCCCGCTCACAACCTAGAGAGGTGAAGAATTAAATTATGTTCCCGTACTGAATAACTGCACTAGTCATTTTGACTATTACACAATTACCTGAAGTGTGACTCGTTTGCGTGTAGGTAAAGCTATTCAAATTTCTTAAAGAGCTTTCAAAGGTTATCGAAAGTAAATTGGGGCAGTACATGGGTGCAGCTGTAGAGTTGCTGCCTAGCACCAGAGACCAGCGTTCGATCCTGACTACGGATGCTGTCTGTACGGAGTTTGTACGTCCTCACTATGACCACATGGGTTTTCACCGGGTGCTCCGGCTTCCTCCAACATCCCAAAGACGCGCAGGTTTGTAGGTCATTTGGTTTCGGTAAAATTGTAAATTGTCCCCAGTGCATGTAGGATGGTGTTAGTGTACGGGTGATGGCTGGTCGGTGCAGATTCGGTGGACCGAAGGGCCTGTTTCCATGCTGTATCTCTAAACTAAACTAAATTGCCACTCTTCCATTTAGCAGTCAGTTTTCCTGCAGTTGTTACAGTGATAATGTTTCATTGGGGAAGTTGTGCCACTGGAACAACCCCAGAGGTAAAGCATCTGCAGCACAGATGACCACTCCCAGATTCAGGAGCCCTGTGGTGGTCTGCCTGTTGGGAATACTGTGTACAAGATCCAGAGCGGAATAGACAGGTTACGCGCAGAGTCTTTTACCCAGTAAAGGGGAAATTGAGAACATAGGTTTAAGGTGGAGGTCAAGGGGGAAGAGATTTTGTAGGAATCTGAGGGGGCAACTATTTTTACACAAAGGGTGGTAGGTATATGGAATGTGATGCCAGAGGAGATAGTTGAGGCAGGTATTACCACAATGTTTAAGACACGTTTACGCACATGGATGGGACAGGTTTGGAGGGTTATGGGCCAAACGCAGGCAGGTGGGCCTAGTGTAGATGGGATCGGATGGCACAATGGCGCAGTGGTAGAGTTGCTGCTTTAGTACCAGAGACCTGGGTTCAATCCCGACCACGGGTGCTGGCTGTACGGAGTTTGCCCGTTCTCTCCGTGACCTGTGTGGGTTTTCCCCAGGAGCTCGGGTTTCCTCACACAGGATGTACAGGTTTGTAGGTTAATCGGCTTGGTTAAATTGTGTGTAGGTTGAGTGCGTGTAGGACAGCGTTAATGTGTGTGGATCGTTGGCCGGCGTGGACCCGGTGGGCCGAGGGGCCCCGTTTCTGCCCTGTATCTCTAAACTAAACCAAAATGTGGGTTTGCAGAGGGGCCAGATGCCAGAGGAAGACACTCCAGAGACACCACTGCTGCCAGACTGAGCAAGAGGTGACCAGGACAGCCAACACCATGGGTAGACAACCCACCCATCCAGGTGCCCAACTGACACTGTCCAATAGGGGCCTGAAGAGTTCTGGCCAATGATGAGCAGCTGGGGTTGTCCACCCTCAGGAGCTTGGAGGGTGAAGCTCTGCCACCTGCATCCCAGGTTTGGGCTCAACACCAAAGAGCCAACTGTGCCAGTGCAGGCCCAGCAACAGAGCAGGCAGCCAGCTGATCCGTTTTATTGCTACAGATTCAGAGACAGCTGTGAAGGCAGGAAGTGGGCGTGCGGTGATGAAAGACTGGGAACGTCTGCATCTAATTACCTGCAGACCCACAATCTGGTCTTGGTTTGTAACTGTCACACGTACATAGACGCAGTCAAATGCTGCTTGTAGGCTAACCAGTCAAATCATACCATCCGCAAGCATAATCCAGCCATACACAAGTGCATTATGTAATGCAAAGTTTAAGATACCAGGGTGCAGAAGTGTTACAGCATTAGAGTTATGAGAAAGTGCAAGGTCTGCAATGAGGTAGGGTGGAAGATCTCGGGTTGCCAACTTTCTCACTCCCATATGAGGGACAAAAGGTCAAAATACAGGACAAAGGGGTCAAAATAAGGGGCAAATTCTCGACGGCAATTCGTTGACTGACTCGGCCGTGGCTGGGTAAATGATGAGTTGACCCGGGTGCTGGACTGCACACAAAGCCCAGCTGGCAGGACAGCCGAGGTGTTATGGCCCAGGCCGCTCGACACCACGCAAAGTCCGGCACCCCATCCAACTTGAACCGAGGAACGGCCATGAGAAAGAGGAGTGGTAATGTCGGCGGTAAGCGAAGGACCATAGGTCTGCGCACAAGTCCGTCAGTAATACAGCATCCTCACCCCCACACCATTTTAGAATGGAATCAGCACGCATACAAACATGCATCTTGGAACCCAATTTTGTAGCCCACCCGTTTCCTCCAACGTTACACAAAAGATACAGATATCCAAATCCAACACCAGAAGCCAGGCTTGCCGATCGTCCACTGCAGGTTACAAAGGCTTCACGAGAGGAGCTTTGACAAGGTGCAAGACTCTTCAACTCCAGGGCAGGCTGCACCTTCACAGTCCCCCTCCCTCCCTGCTTTCCCTTCCTGCCATTGTCACAAACACACTAATGGGTTTCCCACTGCCAGCCAGCCAGCCACACCGCGGTCAAAAGAGGACAAACCGGTGACTGCATGGGTGAACTTTTAAAATATTTCATCATTAATGCTTCCTAATCGCTGCTTAAACTCTGCGACCAGACAGCGTGAGCGGAAATGGTGCCAGTTCTTCTTGTCACTCATTCCCGTCGTTCCCTGGGATTTTGCCAATGATTCAAGACCGATGCTCTTCAACAATCCCATGACTGGATCTTTGTGCGGCCGCAGACGACATGGCGGAGATCTGGCATCTGTAGCAAAAAGGCACTTACAATGACCAATGTGCACACAGAGCCCAGAAAATGGAATATGCAGCACAGAAGTGGTGTTTAATAAGCCAGATCACACACACAAGGGCTTGATGGAAGACCACTTTCATCCACTGAACAGAGGGGACCCTTTCACAGAGGGGACCCTTCATTTCAAAGCCCCAATTCAGATAGCTAGCAGTTCCAGCTCACTGTTCAGTTGAGTTGTAATACAACTTGGACTAACTTTCCCAAATCAATTTTTCCTTTGACTAGAGATTTTAGATACAGTGCGGAGACAGGACCTTCGGCTCAACCAGTCCACGTCGATCAGCAATCCTCGTACACTAACCCTATCCTACACACACTATGGACAATTTACCGAAGCCAATTAACCTGCAAACCTGCACGTCTTCGAAGAGTGGGAGGAATCCAGAGCACCTAGAGAAAACCCACGTGGTCACAGGGAGAATAGGGTTGCCAACTGTCCCGTATTAGCCGGGACATCCCGTATATTGGGCTAAATTGGTTTGTCCCATACGGGATCGCCCTTGTCCCGTATTTGACGGCTACAACTCGGGTCCAGGGGACTGTCGGGTCGGAGCGCCGCGTCCGGTCCCGCCTCACCCGTCCCGACAGTGCAGCCCATGGAGTGCAGCAGTAGCAGCAGCACCTCGCCCGTGACCCCGTCGGTCGGCAGCCCGGCCAGCTTCGCTTACCGCCGACACCACCACCCCTCCTTCAGGCTGGGAGTCAAGGGAGAGGGAGTCTAGAGATATGGAAGGGCAAGGTGTGAAAAGGACAGATCAAAGCAGATGTTAAGGAAATGTAGAATGGTATAAAATGGGCTCCATCAACTCAATTACAGCCAAAGCTTAAAATGTCATCACCCATCAGTTAATTTAAACAACCCCAAGGTTGTGTAGCAAGAGACTGCAGGCACAATAATAGGTATTGGTTTAATATTGTCACTTGTACCGAGATGCAGTGAAAAGCTTTGTGAGCATGCTATCTAGTCAAATCATACAATGAATCTATACACAAATACAACAGGTATCACAAAGTTAAAAATACCAGGGAGCAGAATATAGTGTTACAGTATTATAGTGCCACAGTTAGGAAAAATGCTGGGTTCAGGATGAGGTAGGTTGGAAGATTGCCTGCACTTGCTTATGGAAGAGTTATTCAGTAGCTTGATAACAGCAGGGAAGATGCTATTTCTGAAACTGGTGGTATATGCTTCCAAGCATTTGTATATTCTGCCTGATGGGAGAGAGAATGACTGGGGGGGGGTCTGAAAATGACTTATGTTGGCAACTTTCCCAAGGCAGTGTGAAGTGTCGATGGAGCGGATGGAGGTCAATCTGTGAAACAGCGGGAATGTGAAATAACAGTCAAATGTCCTTGAACGCTCAGCAATTATCCTCAAACAAGCCCTTTACTGTGTTTCCCTCCACAGAAACACTGTGGCTCTGGATTGGAGCAGAATATGGTCGGGGTGCCGTCTCCAAAATACTAATGGCCTCACACAGTTCAGCTGGCACCACATTTTCAAATGGAACACTTGGTAGATTGCTTTTAATATCAAGGCCAAAACAAGAGAAAGCATTCTGTTGCATTTCTATTGCAGTGTTCCAGCTCAGGGAGCAGAGGGGAGTTGTGGCCCAAGTCCAAGATTTCAAAGGAACGTGCTCAGTGGGAGGTGGAAGAGCCTTGCATCACCTGTCGGCATCCACCTCATTGAGTGCCTTGGCAACACAGCCCACGCTGGTGACGTTCCCAAGCCAGAGATTCAGATAGAAAAAGGGAACTGGGAAAACACCAGACTCGCAAAGCACTCGGTTTAGTTTGTTACGTGTACCGAGGCACAGTGCAAAACCTTTGCTGCGGGCTAACCAGTCAATAGACAATAGGTGCAGGAGTAGGCCATTCAGCCCTTCGAGCCAGCACCGCCATTCAATGCGATCATGGCTGATCATCCCCAATCAGTACCCCGTTCCTGCCTTCTCCCCATATCCCCTGACTCTGCTATTTTTAAGAGCCCTATCTAGCTCTCTTGAAAGCATCCAGAGAATACATGGAAAAGACAACACATGATTACAATCGAGCCCATTCACAATGTACAGATAGACACAAAAGCTGGAGTAACCCAGCAGTACAGGCAGCATTGAGACCATTCTTCAGGCCTGAAACGTCAACCATTCCTTCTCTCCAGAGATGCTGCCTGTCCCGCTGAGTTACTCCAGCTTTTTGTGTCTATCTTCGGTTTAAACCAGCATCTGCAGTTCCTTCATACACAGTGTACAGATACTTGACAAAGGGAATAACATGAATAACATTTAGTGCAAGATAAAGCAAGTAAACAACTTGGGATAAGTTCACTAGTGATAGGAGCTGAATTAGGCTATTCGGCCCATCGAGTTAGAACTTAGGATCAGGAAACAACTTCCTCAGGAGGATTTCAGGCTTTTTTTTTTTTAAAGTAGGCCCATTGCATTTTGACATTTGTTGGCAATAATCCCACAAAATCTCACAACGGCTCCACAAAACTCAAGAAACTAGCTCAGTTTTAGGGCAAGGGTCAGCTGGGTCCTCTCCTCCATTAGAGGTGAGAGCAAACATATGGGGCATAGGGCTGTGACTCTCCGACTAATGAAGGGCCCCGACCCAAAACATCACCCATCAATATCCTCCATTGTTGCTGGCTGACCTGCCAAGTTACTACAACATTTTGATTTATAAACGAGCACCTGCAGTTCCTTGTGTCTTCAGTCCCTTTTTAAACAAAGCAAGCTTTCACTAGTCTAACACAACAGACCTCAGGAAACGGGAGTTATTTTGAATGGAGAAAGATAGACTGCAACTTTTTCATCAATCTGCATTAACACAAGTTCTATTCATTGACGTAGATTGTCTTCATTTAAAATGGTTCTACATGTCCACTGTTTAGTAAAGAAATATCAATACTGGTCTTTCCAAGAATTCTCAGACTGTCACAGTGAATATAAAGGACTAGAGGACAGATGGAACGGAATAAGTAACCAGCTGATGGATATTCGGCAATAGTCACAGACTCCACACACAATGGGTAGATGATTTGTTTAGAGGGGCCATGAAGCCACCCAAAACAGACAAATATATAATTCCTAATGCACAGTTGGGCAGCTGGTAGAGCTGGTTCGATCCTAACCTCAGGCGCTGTCTGTGTGGAGTTGGCAGGTTCTCCCCGAGGGATAACAGATGTGAACAGTTGATCAGCTGTCAGCATGGACTCAGTGGGTTGAAAGGCTCGTTGTATTTCCAAACAGAAACTTGGGCAATTGGAGTTCAATAACATGGCTGATTAGCAAGCACTCAGATGGTAAAAGGTGTTGGGTCTCTGGATATTGGGCCTTGGGACTTTGTTCACTGAAACATTGAGGCACGCACACTCCAAAATAATTCACCAGCTATGAAAGGACACATTACACTGTCAGCGCTCCTCTCAATGAGAAGAGGGAATACAACACAGAACAAAAATTGAACATGGGCTATTGAGGAGAGTGTACCTCAAAAATCAACAGTTCCACTACTTTAAATGTGTGCACAAATTTAGCATTAAAGATCACATTAGGACTCCAATGCATCATCAAAACCAAATAGACATCAATGGCCTTCATAAATGTGGAGGAAGGAACTACCTCCTGGTTTAATGTTGCTGGTTTAAAGATGCTGGTTTAAACTGAAGATAGACACAAAACGTTGGAGTAATTCAGCAGGACAGGCAGCATCTCTGGAGAGAAGGAATGGGTGACTTTTCGGGTCGAGACCCTTCTACAGATGTCTGAAGAAGGGTCGAGACCCGAAACGTCACCCATTCCTTCTCTCCAGAGATGCCGCCTGTCCCGCTGAGTTACTCCAGCATTTTGTGTCTATCAATGCCCTTCATAAATATCCACTTGCTATAAAGAAATACATTAGAGATTCCGGCATGGACTATATGATCAGAAATACATTGAATTCGCATTAATGCTTTCACACAAGTAATTGCAATTACACAATTATTTGACTCCAAAGCATATGGCAGCCTAATGTTGCAAATGGCCGTATACAAGTACAATCTAATCAAGAGGTAACAGAACATAAACCGTGCCAATGCAATGTGAACACACCCTGAGTTTTCATAATTGCATGTAATTATGAAAACAGACAGCCAAGGCGATAATGAAATCCTTGCATAGGAACACTTCAATTACTTTCAAAGAGGCAAAAAAATAAATATATATCTCTAGGCAAATACCTGCCTGTGCAGATAACGGATCCTTAAAGGCATCGCCGATGAGCAATCAACTTTAAAATAGCAAAAGAAAAACTCAGGCCGCACGGTAGGGCAGCGGTAGAGTTGCTGCCTTGCAGCGCCAGAGACCCGGGTTCCATCCTGACTACGGGTGCTGCCTGAACAGAGTCGGACAGGTTTGTAGGCAAATTAGCTTGGTATCATTTGAAAATTGCCACCAGTAAGTGTAGGATAGTGTTTGTGCACAGGGTGATCGGTGGTCAGTGCAGACTCGGTGGGCCGAAGGGCCTGTTTCCATGCTGTACCCTTAAGAAAACTCAATTTACAGTCGTAAAATTAACACACAGTTAAAGATAGAATGCAAGAACGTTTTTCCAGGATGGAATTATCAAGTACCAGAGGGCATAGGTGAGCGATAAATTTTAAAGGAGATGTGGGACAAGTTAAATTTTATTTTATCTTTATTTATTTATTTATTTATTTATTTATTTTTAAACACTTATTATTCAATATGATAACTTTCCAGACTTTTGGGCGGCATTGTGGCGCAGCAGTAGAGTTGCTGCCTTACAGCGCCAGAGACATAGTTCGATCCCAACTACGGGTGCTATCTGTACGGAGTTTGTACGTTCTCCCCGTGGGTTTCCTCCAAGAACTCCGGTTACCTCCCACGCTCCAAAGACGTGCAGGTCTGTAGGTTAATTGGCTTGGTACAAGTGTAAATTGTCCCTAGTGTCGGTAGGATAGTGTTAATGTGCGGGGATCGCTGGTCGGCGCGGACTCGGTGGGCCTGTCTCCGTGCGGTATCCCTAAACTAAACCAGACCGGAATCCGGCCTCACATTCTCTGCAAAGTCCGAGGGGTGGAGGGATTTCAGATGAATGACATCTCTATTGGAGTTCATACATTAGCATGATGTGAATAGAGGCAGCCAGGATACGGAGGTGTTATCCACATACCTTGCATACTTTGCTCACAATAGCAAAGTCCCACCCTTGGGCATTTAAAAAAAAATTACTGCCAGTTGATCTCAAGTGAAAGGTTAGTCACAGACAAAGGAGAGATTCAGCCGAGGCAAATCAAAACAGCTACAAATTAGTTTCAAATCCGAGCAGCCACAGAAAATAAACGCATTCTGATTTGTCGTCATCAGTCTGAAGAAGGGTCTACCTTCGATTTAAACCAGCATCTGCAGTTCTTTCCTACGCATTCTGATGCAACACATTCACTATGAACAGTGAGCACACTGGCACAGGGCTGTCAACATGTGGAATCGTTCGATTGAACAAGCCATCCTTCAGGCTCCGAAGATAGACACAAAATGCCGGGGTAACTCAGCGGGACAGGCAGCATCTCTGGAGAGAAGGAACGGGCGACGTTTCGGGTCTAGACCACTCTTCAGACCGAGAGTCGGGAGAGAGGGAGACACTGAGATGTGGAAGGGCGAGGTGTGAAAACGAGACATCAAAGGGGATGGAGATGACGGAGAATAGATCATTGTTAGCTGGGGGAAGCTGACAACGAAGCATACAGAGATAAAATTTAATCAGGAGGACAGTCATACTAGTCGAACTAGGATGGGGGAGGGAAGGAGAGAGGGGGAAAGCAAGGGTTACTTGAGGTTAGAGAAGTCAATATTTGTACCCCAAGGGTTGCCAAGGCTCTGGTTATATTGGATGGGTACAAGAGGCCTTATGGCACCATTCAAATGTAAGCAGCAGCTTTAACACCAATATCAAGCACATCACTGAGCCACTACAGAAAACGTTTACAAAAGTGGGCAGCTGACACCCCCAGCGGTATAAATAGTGATTTCTCCAACTTCAAGTAACCCTTGCTTTCCCTCTCTCTGCTCCTCCCCCCACCCCAGTTCTCCGACTAGTTTCACCGTTGTGATTAATTTTACCGATTGTTTGCCTTGTTGTCACCTTCCCCACAGTCAGCAACGAACCATTCTACATTTCCTTGATCAGGATCGGCTGTGATATGTCATTTTCACACCTTACCCTCCCATATCTCTAGTCCCCCTCTCCCCTGACTGTTAGTCTAAAGAAGGGACTCGACCCGAAACTTTACCCATTCCGTTTCTCCAGAGATGCTGCCTGTCCCGCTACTCCAGCATTTTGTGTCTATCTTCGGTTTAAATCAGAATCTGCAGTTTCTTCCTACATAGAAAAAGTTCAGACGTACATCAAAATATCGATATGCCCATACCCTAGTCAACCCAACTCAATGACATTAGTATTGTGGTTATTAATTTATTGTTATCATATATTATCAATAGACAATAGGTGCAGGAGTAGGCCATTCGGCCCTTCGAGCCAGCACCATGGCTGATCATCCCCAATCAGTACCCCGTTCCTGCCTTCTCCCCATATCCCTCGACTCCGCTATCTTTCAGAGCCCTATCTAGCTCTCTTGAAAGCATCCAGAGAACCTGCCTCCACCGCCCTCTGAGGCAGAGAATTCCATAGACTCATCACTCTCTGTGAGAAAAAGTGTTTCCTCGTCTCCGTTCTAAATGGCTTACTCCTTATTCTGAAATTCTTATCCATGTGCATTCCGTTTACAGGCATGTTATGCTGCTGCAAGCATGAATTTCATTGTTCCATTGTCAGTACACGTGACATTGAAACACAGTTGATTGAACAAAGCTTAGATTGAAAACACTGCACAAAACCAGGAAACTTATTCAATTCATAACAGCGAGGATTCCTAGGTTCAACCAGCCTCAAGAGGACAAGGATGGAATTGTGGTCTGAATGGGATGTTGGCGAAGTGCCACTAAAATACAGGCCCCACAGCAGAAGTGTCCACGTCGCGGGGCTGGAAACTGGAAGTATCCCGAGCTAATTCTGCTACAACCATCATCTATTGCAACAAGTGATCGCTCCCACTGATTGTCGCCGGAAGCTTGCGTCCTTTTTCAGACGGACGATGGCAGCGATGTCAACATTTGAAACATGGAAGATGGACACGAAAGAAGAAGACTTAAATACGCAAGAAGCAAGTCAACTACGCACTGTAGGTAATCCACATCAAACAATGCAACGTTTCCTGTTCACCGCACAAAATCAGTGGCGGTACCTTTGAGAGAAGCAACCCTTCCCCAAAAAGACTATAGGAGCTTTTTTTTTTTTAAATCATCCATGTACTAGTTTATTGACACATGTACCGAGGTACAGTTGCGTGCTAACCAGTCAGCGGAAAGACTATACCCGATTACAATCGAGCCATCCACTGTGTACAGATACACGATAAAGGGAATAACACAAATAATATACAGACAACATGTTCTGGTCACTCCCTTAGGTGCTTGAAGTGAATTTGAATGTACACTGACAGAAGGTTGAACTATATCCCGAGATTACCAAAGATCTGCGGTGCTGGCTCGAAGGGCCGAATGGCCTCCTCCTGCACCTATTTTCTATGTTTCCTATTTTCTATCTGTACACAGAGCTTATAACCCAATATTAAGTTAGCAGGGAGCAAAGGGCATTTTGCAAAATGATGAGATTTCTGTTCACCTTTGGGGTGGCACAACGATAGAGTTACTGCCTTACAGCACCAGAGACCCGGGTTCAATTCTGACTAAGGGTGCTGTCTGCACGGAGTTTGTACATTCCCCTGCTCTTGCTTTTTGTGAGATAATCCAAAAGACATAGCAACGAATAAATGCCAAGAATAAAAACCTGAACACCAGGCAGGTGTCTACCTTTCATAGGTAGGTAATGATTGACTGTAATTGAGACACCAATATATTGTTATATCTCAACATCAATTGCAAGATGCCAGACACACAATTACGGCAATATTACTCATCTCAGCACATGAAACTGGTAAAGAGCCCGTCCCACTTGGGCATCATTTGCGCGTCACGACCAATGGCGCGTACGTCGTGACGAGCGCGTGATGCGCACGTGACGTAGGCAGTGACGCACGGTCGCGCGCGGCGCCCAGGATTTTGGGATTCACAAAATCTTCACGCGCCACCTGCATGAAGCGCAAATGACGCCCAAGTGTGACAGGCCCTTAAGATTCTTAATAACACTTTGTGAACTTGAGACATTTGACATTATGTATACAAGATGTCTCGTACAGTCTAGGTATCTGTTACATTTATCTTAAATGATAAGTGTCAATGGGAATAAATTAAACCACTTTCGATTATCGCCAATCTGCCCAAACCTAGTTCAGCACCAGTTTAATACAAATCTAAGGGGTAACGAGGTGGCGGGTGTATGGAACAAGCTGCCAGAGGAGGTAGTTGAGGCTGGGACTATTCTGATGTTTAAGAAACAGTTAGACAGGTACATGGATAGGACAGTTTTAAGAGGGTTACTAGACCAAGTGCAAACCCATTTGGCTTTTTAGTAGGGGCGGGGTGGGGGAGGATTTATTTTTAATGTTATTATATTGAAGGAATCAGTGGGATCAAGCTAAAAACAGAATTAGTGCAATCATGTTAAGTCGACCGTTGGCTTCAGCTACATGTATACAAAGTGGTGCAAAATAGCTAGGAACTCAATTTCAAGTAACTCCTGCATTCCTATCGCCCCCCTCCCCCCGCTCTCCCATCCTAGTGATTCATCTAGCTCCACTGATCACATCCTTGTATCCCCATTGTTCACATGTTAAGTTCTGGAGTAACTCAGCAGGCTAGGGAGCATCTTTGGAGTAAAGTTCACACTGTGTTTTTGATTTTCTGTTTCTGGATTGAATTCTGTTTTTAATTTGTGTCTCTGTGATGTCTTTTTTACTTGTTCTATTCCGATTATATATTTTTATTCCGATTACTATGTAAGGTGTCCTTGAGATGTCTGAAAGGCGCCCATTAAATAAAATTTATTATTATTATTATAAAGGAAAAAAAAAAAATGAGTGACGTTTCGGGAAAGAACCTTTCTTTAGACTCTTATTCTTCAGACTCCCATCCATTTTCTCCAGAGATGCTGCCTGACCTGCTGAGATACTCCAGGTTTGTGGGTTAACTGGACTCTGCAAATTATAAACTGTCCCTAGTGTGTAAGTTAGTGCCAGTTTACTGGATGATCACTAGTCAACGCAGACCAGTGGGCTGAAGGTCATGATTCAACGCTGTATCTCTAAAGACATCTTGCATGGAACAAACTCGTAATTTCTTCCTCCCCTTCCCCCAACCCCGAGAAAAATGACTACAGAATTGCTTTTGGATATATGTGTAGGAAGGAACTGCAGATGCTGGTTTAAATCAAAGACGGACACAAAATGCTGGAGTAACAGAGTATACAGAGTATACAGGTTGAGCTTGTTAATTTGGCCAGAATAACACACTTGGTTTCAAAAATAAATGCTATTAGTACTTTGCCGATGTATATCTGAAAGTAAAGATAGACACAAAATGCTGGAGTAACTCGGCAGGACGGGCAGCATCTCTGGAGAGTTTTGGGTCGAGACCCTTCTTCAGTCTGAAGAAGGGTCTCGACCCAAAACGTCACCCATTCCTTCTCTCCAGAGATGCTGCCTGTCCTGCCGATTTACTCCAGCATTTTGTGTCCATCTTTACTTTCAGAAATACATCAGCAAAGTACTAATAGCATTTATTTTTGAAACCAAGTGTGTTATTCTGGCCAAATTAACAAGCTCAACCTGTATACTCTGGCTGGTAGAGATTAGGAAAATGAGGGTCAAATGCTGGAAAGATAATATTGGGCAGTGCCTTACAGATATTGACACTGGATACAGAATTACTGGAAGAACAACAGAAAGACAGTTGTCCCAGTAAGTACAACGCCTATGGAAGATGATATGTTGGCCCAATTGTCTCAACACCACCCCAGCCAAGATATCCTTTTCAGCAGTTCATTCCCATTCAATG
Source organism: Amblyraja radiata (assembly GCF_010909765.2). Classification (NCBI taxonomy): domain Eukaryota; kingdom Metazoa; phylum Chordata; class Chondrichthyes; order Rajiformes; family Rajidae; genus Amblyraja; species Amblyraja radiata. Next base: position 28,315 of record NW_022630873.1, on the reverse strand, counting down.
AGCTGAAGTGCAAATCAATTTTCTTTTAAAGAGTGTTGAAAAGACCCAGCAAGGTTTGAGCAATTTTTCATTTAAATATGAAGGAATTACTACAACCAAACCTTCAGTCTGAACAGAGGAGCACTAACATCCTACTTGGACAAGGCTGTAGATAGAAACCTCTTCCCGACCACTGGGAAATGGAAAGGAACTTTTTATTCCAGATTTCATAAATTGAACTCGCAGTCATCAAGTAGACACAAGGTGCTGGAGGAACTCAGTGGGTCAGGCAGCATCTCTGGAGGAAAAAAAAAGGGGGGGGGGGGGGGGGGGGGGCGTTTTGGGTCAGGACGCTTCTTCGGACTGAAGGGTCCGAAGAAGGGTTCCAACCCAAAATGTAATTCATCCTTTTTCTCCAAAGATGCTGCCTGACCCACTTTGTGTCCATCTTCGGTATAAACCAGCGTTTGCAGTTCCTTTGTCTGAGGAAGGATCTCGACCCGAAATGTCGCCCATTCCTTCTCTACCGAGATGCTGCCTCAACCGCTGAGTTACTCCAGCATTTTGTCTGCAGTTCCTTCCTACACAATCCTCAGTTACCACACCGAGATTCTAACCAGAGTTTGTTGATCTTTTGTCCAGCCTCTGGAAGCTAGTGTAGCGATTTAAACACCTCAAAAGGATAAAGTCAACTATAAACTACTCAAGGCAGGCATTAGTTATCCACTCTAAGTCAAACAAATTTGGCCCAAAATCATTCACTGTGAAAGAATTGCAAGTGGAAAAGAAGCAAATTCAAATGAAATAATATATCTGAAATCAATTGAGATCAGCATCTTGGAGCATGCCAGCGCCAGGATATTATTGCCAGCTATGTTTCTGCTTGGGAGCAAGCCAACAGGACCAGAGTTGGAAGCAAGAGAAAGATACTCAGCCTAAGTTAGCTACTCTACCATTCCATAAGATTTTAGCTCACCATTACATGAAGCGGAACAGTGGCACAACGGTAGAGTTGCTGCCTTACAGCGCCAGAGACTCCGGTTCGATCCCAACTACGGGTGCTGCCTGTAAGGAGTTTGTACATTCTCCCTGTGACCGCGTGGGTTTTCTCTGGGTGCTCCAGGTTCCTCCCACATCCCAAAGACGTGCAGGCTTGTAAATTAATTGGCTTCTGTAAATTGTCCCTAGTGCGTAGGATAGAACCAGCGTACGGATGTTCGCCGGTCGGTACGGACTCAGTGGGCCAAAGGGCCTGTTTCCAGTCGCAATCTCTAAATTAAGAGCATTGCCATGGCACCATCTTCCTGCGCTCGTCCCATGTTCTGGTGTTCCCTTAATATTCAAAAAGATCTACCAATCTTGGTCTTCAAAACATTAAGCAACTGTATGGCAGGCTCAGGTAAAACACAAATCTCGCACCAGTTCCTGGGTAAACAATTCAATATGTTCCCCATTTTCCCTCCAAAATGGACTCTTTCCCCCCCCCCCCCACAGTATATTCCATCATTCACATCCTCACCCACACCACTCTCACCCTCATCCACCTCCAGTTTAAATTCCATTTGGAATATTTTGGAGGACCAAGAAACCAAGAACCACTCGCACATCTCGAGCTAGAGAGCAGTCCTGAGCTACTATCTACCTCATTGGAGACCCTTGGACGATCGGACTTTACCTTGCATTAGGGTTCGGGTTATCATTTATTGGAGGTTTAGGGTTAGGGTTATTCCCTACATCATGTATCTGTACACTGCGAGCGGCTCAATTGCAATCACGTATTGTCTTGCCGCTGCCTGGTTGGCACGCAAACAAAAGCTTTTCACTGAACCTCGGTACACGGGAAAATAAACTAAACTCAAGCTCGTCAAGGCCTTTCCAATTCCGTCTCGGACCACATTACCATCCAGTTTTGCATCAACAAATTTAGATTTGGTACACAATTCCCGCATAGAAATCATTGATGTACTTAATGACCAGTCGTGGCCCCAGCATCAATCGGTTACATCCCACACAATGCTAACCAATTTATACCTACTGCTTTCCACCCACTAGAAGATGACGACCAGAATGGATAGAAAATGTGCCTTCCTGTAAAAATCCAAACAAAACCGTGAAAATTAATGCCGATTCAGCAGACATATCAATAACCATCTCTTTAAAAATGTTGAGCGTTTAAAAATAAAATTCTAATACCTTGCAACTCTTGCTAGACCTGTTATTCTGCACCATTCCCTGGAGGTTTTTTTGTCTTTCAGAAAATAATAAAGAATGGGTTTTTTCCGGCCACTTCCTTAATCCCCATTGTAACGTTGTCGGTTCATTGCAGGAGCACAAGGCTTAACATTCTTGCATTCTGCTTCACACACCCAACACATGCGCCACATCCATAGCCTAGCTCCGCAAGAAAATTGTCTCAAGTCGACCCCCCCCCCCCCCAATGTCATTGTTCTGTCTTGGACATAGGACAATAAAAGTTCTCAACCTTTGGGAACCTTGAGAACTGTCGTACAAGTCAAAACCAAACTTTAAAAAAAAAAATAATATTTCTAAACCGTTCTATTTTATTAAATATTACTACGGGAAGGCAGAACAATAACAGAGTGTGTGGAATGGACACATATTTCATTCCAATATTGGTTAGGTTCCAAGCGCCTGGCAAAAGGGTGGAGAGACAAAAATCAAACCCTCTGGGATGTCAGAATTCAGCTTTTCCTTTTGTTTTGTGCAAATAATGTTATTTTAAACCATTTACAAAAATTCTATGCAACCAAGCTCTTTATCAAATAGGAACTGCAGGCACAAGGGGTTGGAATACTATCCATTCACCACTGGGATGTTTGTTCTAATCGCCCTCAAAGATCAAATGAAAGCAATCTGGCTTGTGTTCCCAAGGGACCCAGATCTAGTTCACAGCGAGAATTGATAATGACAGGTTAGTCAGATGTTGCAAAGAAAACAAAAGTTCAGAGAGGCTACGTTGCAGTGAACTGGATGCACAGGCATTCCAAAAAGCCAAGAGGACATGAAGCCATTTTTGAAGACAGCGATAGATAAATTCTTGCTTGGTACGGGTGTCAGGGGTTATGGGGACAAGGCAGGAGAATGGGATTGAGAGGGGAAGATAGATCAGCCATGATTGAATGGCAGAGTAGGCTTGATGGACCGAATGGCCTAATTCTGCTCCTATAACCCAGATCTGATCTAAAACATCATCCATTTAGAAGGCATTACTTCAAAGCAGCGACATAGTGTTTAAATGCAGCCCTAATGAACAATCAAGCAATTTGGCAACAGGGGGATGGACATACAACGGTAACGTATAGGAACAGGCCCTTCAGCCCTGAAGGCCCTTCAGCCCTGTAGGCCTGCTGCAATTAAGAATGTCATTGTTCTGTCTTGGACATAGGACAATAAAACACTTGACTCTTAATCCATACCCCTCCATTCCCTGCACCTCTCAAACAAAAATCTTAAGATGACCCTATGGTATTTGCCTCCAGTCAGTTTCAGGGACCCACCAGTCTATGTAAAAATAACATGCCCTGCTCATCTTTAAACTTTGCCCCATGCACCTTAAACCTCTGTTCTCTAGTCTTTGACATTTCTACCCTGGTAAAAATGTCTTCATCTCTACTCTATGCCTTGCAAAATTTGAAATACTCTTATCAGGTCCCCCCTCAGCCTCTGAGGCTGCAGAGAAAACCAATCCAAACCTGCCCAACCTCTTCTCGTAGCTAACACACCCCAATGCTTGTTATTATCTTTTGCACTCTCTCATCAAGGACTGCTCTCACCCCAGCCGCATCTGTTTACCCTCCTCCCATCCGGGAGCTGCTACAGGTCTCTCCGTTGCCGGACCAGCAGGTTCAGGAACAGCTTCTTCTCTGCGGCTGTTACATTACTTAACTCTGCACCTTGGTGATTGCCAGTCACCCCCCCCCCCCCCCCCCTGGGGGACACTCTTTCCCCCAGAAAAATTGCACTACTACTGCTGTATGTACATATATATATTTATTGCTCATTATTCTATGTTCGCTCTTCTGGGTGAGATGCTAACTGCATTTCATTGTCTCTGTACTGTACACTGCACAATGACAATAAAGATTGAATCTGAATCTGAAATGCGGCCTAACCAAAGTCCCACCAAAGTGCATCAAGACATGAAATGCATTGTAGAAAGACTTTCTCCACCTCAATGCTGTCAAGCTTGAAAGGGTTCAGGGAAGATTTACCAGGACTCAAGGGACTGAACTATAGGAAGTGGTTAAGGGCCTGTCCCACTGCAGGGACCTAATTTGCAAGTGTAGAAGAGTTTAGGAGAGTATGAAAGAGTGTCATGGTCGTGTTGTATCGCCGAAGTAGAATACCTCCTTCGTTCTTCCTCGACTATGTAGAGAATCTCCTACGAATATGTTCTTCAACTAGCTTCGGGAAAATTGGACTCCGAATAGTGGAGAATGAAGACGACCTCCATCGATCTCCTTTGACTATGTTGAAGAATATCTACAACTACTTTGATTACCTTTGACTACCGTCGATTACCTTTGAATAACATGCCAACCTACTTCGACTAAAAGGTTTTTCCCCCATGGTGATTTATTTATTTATTTATTTATTTATTTTTTAAATCGTGGGCATTTTTCAGCATGCTAAAAAAAGTTGCGATCTAACAGAGGCCTCGAGTACATGGGGACTACTCTCGAGCATGAAGGAGAGTTGCAAAGACCTCTTAGGACCTCATATCGACCATGCTGCCAGTACTAGTCGAGGGCAAACTCTTCTAAACTCGCCAATTAGGTCGCCGCAGTGGGACAGGCCCTTTAAGCAGGCTAGGGCTTTATTCCTTGGAGTGGAGGTGGATGAAAGATGATCTTATAGAGGTGTACAAAACCATGAGAGGAGTAGATCACATGAGCAGAGTAGAGGGAGAACCAGAGGACATAGGTTCAAGGTCAAGGTGAGGGGGGAAAGATTTAATGGGAACCCGAGGGGTAACCTTTTTTATAGCACAAAGGGTGGTGGGTGTGTGGTACAAGCTGCCAGAGGAGGTAGTTGAGGCAGGGACTATCGCAATGTTTAAGAAACATTTAGACAGGTACGTGGACAGGACAGGTTTAGAGGGACATAGACCAAGAGCAGGCAGGTGGGACTAATGTAGATGGGGCATGTTGGTTAGTGTGGGAAAGTTGTTTCCATGCTGTATGATTCTATGATGCCTCCCCTAGCAAAGTGCACTTGTGGCATTAAAATTACTAAATAGCTGCTGAACACAGGCCACGACAGGCACTGAATCAATTCTACTTTGGCTGCATAAAACTCTGCTCTCTCTGCTAACATTTCGGTAGAAAAACAGCATGCTTCATCAACTGTGTAGGAAAGAACTGCAGATACTGGTTTAAATCGAAGGTAGACACAAAATGCTGGAGTAACTCAGCGTGTCAGGCAGCATCTCTGGAGATTCCTTCTCTCTGGAGTTGCTGCCTGACCCGTTGAGTTCCTCCAGCATTGTGTGTGTCATGCTCCATCCACTTTTCTAAAATGGCCATAACTCAGCTGCACGAGTTGGTCAATTAATCTCATTCCCACACAGCTTCCAAAACATTATAATTGATGGCACATCCCAACGCTTCCATTTCACAAGTTTGTTAATATCTTGCCCTTATTCTATCAGGACACACAAATCTTCTCGCACAAAATAACCTGTCAAAATCCCCCTTTAAAATGTCATTACTTTAACTCCGATATCTTTAGAGGCTAACACAACTTATTACAGGAGTCGACAGAGCATAAAAACCTGAAGAACAAAGAACGCGCTCCTCGAAAGTTTAATGAACGCACAACATAATGACCCGACGAAGTGCTGACGTTACACTTCATTTTCAAGCAATTGTGAATTTATTGCTGGCAGTGTTTTGTGCACTTTTAAGTATTCAAATCCCCTCAATTTAGTATAACAAAAAGTGCTTTCATTTGAGGTTTTATATTTAAGTAATGGCTTTCCAAAATTATAGTTTAGAGATACAGCGTGGAAACAGTCCATTCGGCCCACCGAGTCTATGCCGACCCCGCACACTAACACTATCCTACACACACGGGACAATTTACAATTATACCAAGCCAATTAGCCTACAAACCTGTATATCTTGTGTGTGGGCTCCCGGAGAAAATCTACGCTGATCACAGGGAGAACATACAAACTCCGTACAGACAGCACCCATGGTCAGTATCGAACAAGAGTCTCTGACGCTGTAATTAGGCAGCAATGTTAACACTGTGCCACTGTATCCAAACTCCATGGAGATTTTGGGCTGCCTTTTGTTTTATGAGCAAGGGAGTGGCCAATACTATTTTGTCTATCTTCAGTGTAAACCAGCATTTTTTGATAAATGATGGATAGTCAACCAGCAAAACATACCCAGTTAAATGTAGAAATCCAGGAAGAATTTGGACCCGAAATGTTAACTCTTTCTTCCCACAGATGCCACTAGTGTTCCTGCATTTGCTTTTGTAGAAATCCAAAAGCTGATCTCCCCTCTTGGTTCTTCGTCCTCCAAAATATTCCAAATGGAATTTAAACTGGAGGTGGCGGAGGGAGGGTGCAAAAAAAGCTCTCTAAATTCACATCATCCACAAATGCAACAGGCAGGCACACTGAATGCTGGATGGAGTAACTTAGCGGATCAGGCAGCATCTCTGGAAAAAAGGAATAGGTGACATTTCGGGTGGAGACCCTTCTTCAGAGCCCGAAGGGTCTCGTGCCAAAACATCACCAAATCCTTTTCTCCAGAGATGCTGCCTTAAGGCTTTTCCCTTCTGTTAAATGGAAACTTGCTAGTTAACACTCTGAATACACGAATTACATGTACACAAATGCACGCCGAGTTTAGAAGGATGGATGGGGTGGGGGGGGGCACTTCATTGAAATAGGGAAAGGCCTGGATGGTGTGGATGTCGAAAGGATATTTCCACTAATGGGATAATCTAGGACCAGAGGCCATAGCCTCAGAATAAGAGGACAAAGGTTTAGAAAGATGAGGAGGGATTCTTTAGCCATACTGGAGGCCAAATCAATAGATATTTTTAAGGTGAAGATTGACAGATTCTTGATTACTAAAGGGCCTGTCCCACTTACGCGACACTTTGTCACAGGTCGCTGAAAAATTTCAACGTTGAAAATTCAGCTGCGACCAGAAAGACGCTACGACTCTTTGGGTGACTAGGAGACTACTCACGACCATACAGACGACACCCTGGCGACATGTCGCGGGGTGAAGCCTGCGTGGTCGTGAGTAGTCGCCCAAAGAGTCGTACCTTGTTCTGGTCACCGCTGGATTTCCAACATGTTGAACATTTTCGGCGACCTGTAACGACCTATGACGGGTGCCGGCAGTCGCCGAAAAAGTTGCGTAAGTGGGACAGGCCCTCAAGGGTGTCAGGGGTTACGAGGAGAAGGCAGAAGAATGAGGTTGAGGGGGAAAGATAGATCAGCCATGATTGAATTTTGGGTTGCATTTTTTAGCCTAAATTGCAACCCAGCTTCTGCAGTTTCCCGTTTCCACATTTCCCTGCTGTAGAATGCTTTAGCGGTCATGGTGGCGCAGCAGTAGAGTCCCTGCTTTACAGCGAATGCAGTGCCGGAGTTCCGGGTCCGATCCCAACAATGGGTTCTGTCTGCACAGAGTTTGCACGTCCTCCCCCAGACCTGCGTGGGTTTTCTCCAAGATATTCAGTTTTCTCTCATAGTCCAAAGACGTACATGTTTGTAGGTTAATTGGCTTGGTAAATGTAAAAATCGTCCCTAGTGGGTGTAGGATGGTGTTAATGTGCGGGGATTGCTGGTCGGCGCCAAACCAGTGGGCCGAAGGGCCTGGTTTCTCTAAACTAGACATGGGGCTAAAGTTCAATGGTTCTACTAACGTTGCACACATCCCACCATGGCAGGGTCCATTTTAAGCTTCATTTAAACATCATGCAGTTTTCTGTTTAGTCATATGTACAACACAGAAACATGCCCTCTGACCTGCTATGTTTACATCAGCGAGTTATACTGAAGGGTCTCAACCCGAAATGCCACCTATCCATGTTCTCCAGGGATGCTCCCTGACCCGTTGAGTTACTCCAGCACTTTGTGTGTTTTTAACTTTCCATACTATTTCAACTCTTGTCCAATGTTTTCTCTTGCACTCGAATGAACTCCATTCCCCGTTCCCCATCCTTTACTTGCACCAAGGCTATTCCAAGTGGCCAATTAACCTCCCATTTGTCATTTCCATAATATCAACACCATCAGGTTCAGTCTTATCCCAATTAACCAAACAGGCCACATATTGCTGGCAATGACCTACCATTCACAATTGTCACCTGTACAGCCCCTTGCCTACACAGACCTGGTCCATATCAGGGAGTATTGCTTGCTGCTATTTGGAACCCCACCCAGAGAGTCGTGGCACCTGAGCTTCTATCGACTCACCAAACAACAAAGCATATGGTTTAAGAAAAAACTAATGAAGGCCGAATCACCTGGCCAAACAGTCCATCCAAGAAATAACATGCAGGTACAATAACAACATTTAAAATACATTTGCACAGGTCCATGGATAGGAAAGGTGTAGAGAGGGATATGGACCAAATGCGGGGAAGTGGGACTAGCGTAGATGGGGTAATCTTGGTTGGCACGTGCAAGTTGGTCCGAAGGGCTGTGCGATGTGACTCTGACATTGTTACCGATAACGTCACCATTTACATAGAAACATAGAAAATAGGTGCAGGAGTAGGCCAGTCGGCCCTTCGAGCCTGCACCGCCATTCAATATGATCATGGCTGATCATCCAACTCAGTATCCCATCCCTGCCTTCTCTCCATACCCCTTGATCCCTTTAGCCACAAGGGCCACATCTAATTCCCTCTTAAATATAGCCAATGAACTGGCCTCAACTACCTTCTGTGGCAGAGAATTCCACAGATTCACCACAGATTTAGCAGAGTTCTGATTTGTTTCCCCGTTTGCTGCCCTTGTTTGAAGGCCACCACTGCACCTATTCACTCAATGATTTATTGGGACCATAAGACAGTGTGTCCACACTCTGATCACTTGCCTGAACTTAGCGCCGACTGATCAAGCGCCCAAAGTATTAGGAAAAAAAGCTACACTCGTGGAACAATGGATATAATAAATGAATCAGATGATCCTAAATTACATCCCAGGCAGTTTCCAAAAATCAGGAGTCCCTGACGCAGTTAATCCTGAGCAGCAATCAGAGGCTTACTTAGATGTGGAACATACAAAGAATAGACATAGAAAATAGGTGCAGGAGTAGGCCATTCGGCCCATTGAGCCAGCACCGCCATTCAATATCATTATGGCTGATCTACAATCAATACCCCACTCCTGCTTTCTCCCCATATGCCTTGATTCCGTTAGCCTTAACTGTGACGTTAAGAAATCCTCAAGTTTTTTAATTGGATTTTTAAAAATTGAATATAAAGACATTCAATTGCTCTACAAAGTAGAAAATAATAAAAAGGAACTTATTTACCCAATCTTGCCATTGCTGCAGCCTCCATTGACAATAGACACAAAGTGCTGGAGTAACTCAGCAGGACAGGTAGCATCACTGGAGAAAAAGGATGGGCGACATTTTGGGTCAGGACCCTTCTTCAGACTGAAAGTAGAGGGGAGGGAACTGGAGGGAAGAAAAGGCCAGAGCCACTGTGAAGGCTGCCCCATCGATATCACTTAGGTCAAAGGTTCAGTGCTGGATACAAATATAGTGTCAGATCTCTGGAAATCCATCAATAATGGGCACAACTACAGGAATACATGGTCCTGCCTGACCTATGGCATCTGGTATCATTAATGTCACTGACTCCCTGTGTTAATTCCATGTGTGAGCAGCACTGTGGCACAACGTTAGAGCTGCTGCCTTACAGCACCAGACGCCCGGGTTCAATCCTGCCTATGCCTGCTGCCTGTATAGAGTTTGCACGTTCTTCCTGCGACTGTGTAGGTTTTCTCCGGGTGCTCCAGTTTCCTCCCACACTCCAAAGACGTGCAGGTTTGGGGGTTAATTGGCTTCTGTAAAATTGAGCCTAGATTGTGGGCTAGAACCAATGTATGGGGCAATCGCTGGTCGGCACGGTCCCGGTGGGCCAAAGGGCCTGTTTCCACACTGTATCTCTAAATTAAACCAACCCGAACCTATGCCACTTAAGAAATAAACACAAGTGGTTCTACGTGGAACAGATGGTATTTATCAATTAAATCCAGGCCATTACTTCTGCAGACCAACCGTGAACACCACAGCTATTCATACACTGGCCAGATCTCCCAGCAACATTAGATAACTTGCGCAGGTTTACATTAGCTGGATCATTTAAAATCCTTTAAACAGCAATCACAGCATCCTGCAATCATTCAAGCTCACAACCCAACAACATCTCTCGTTTTACCTGAAAATAGACACAAAAAGCTAGAGTAACTCAGCGGGTTATGCAGCATCTCTGGAGAAAAGGATAAATAGGTGATGTTTCGGGTCGAGACACTTCTTCAGACCAGCGCACGGACCACTGATCTTACAATAATTGGACATTATTTAATACAAGTATAAACAGTAATACATTGATATCATTCCCCGCCAACAATGACAAATGACAATGACTGTATCACATCAAATAGTTTCCTTAGCGAATTAAAACGTTCCCACTAATTCCACTTTGCCTTCCCTATTTTAGCGGATTGGCAACCAAAAGGTCAGCAATATCAAAGTTCGCCAGGTTTTAGTTTAGCTCCAGAGGTTCAGCATGGAATCAGGCCCTTTGGCCCAACACGTCCATGCTGAGCATTGATCACCCATTCACAATAGTTCTCCATTATCCCACTTTCCCATCTGCTCCCTACACATTAGGGGGAATTGTACAAAGGTCAATTAACCAACACCTTTGGGATGTGGGAGGAACAAGATGAGACCCAATGGGTCACGTGGAGAACGTACAAATTCCACACAGAATCGTGCAGCATGGAAACAGGCACTTCGGCCCAACTTGCCCAACTTGACCAACATGCCCGATCTACACCAGCCGCACCTGCCTGTATTTAGCCCATACCCCTCCAAATCCATCTATCCAAGTACCTGTCCAAATTTTTTTGTTTCAAGAAAAGGTTGTGACAGTGTCCGTCTCAATTACCTCCTGTGGCAGCTTGTTCCATATACCTACATCATTGGCGTAACAAGGTTGCCCCTCTCAGGATCCTATCAAACATTTCTCCCCCTCGCCTTATACTTATAATAATGGATGGGATTTATATAGCGCCTTTCTAATACTCAAGGCGCTTTAACTTATGTCCTCTGGTTCTTGATTCCCCCACTCTGGGTAAAAGACTGAGCATTTACCCCATCTATACTTCTTGTGTTCTTCTACACCTCTACAAGATCACCCCCCCCCCCCCTCCCCAGAAAACAAAAAGTAGATTGGAAAAAATGTAGAACCTTAATCGAACAATTTGAAATCTTTTTCCCTCCCATTAAGATGCTTTACAATCGTTTCCTTCAGAGATTTAGCCACATTGGACATTTAGATTGGCTGCACTTTCTTTGCTATTTCATCATTCTAAAAATACCAAAGGCCCTGCACTTCTCCACTCCACGGGAAACGTTCCACTTCAGTCATTTTTGGATGATTTGTGGCAATGTTCCCGCAATTTCCTCCTCCATTTCCTCAAAGGATTCTCGGATGCATCTTATCCGGTCCAAGGAATGCATTTAATGCCGAACAGCTGTTAGCGATCAAGTCGCTGGAAGTGATGGAAAAAGTGTCTTCCACACTTCCCATGTGACCTAATAGCAGCCTTTGCAGGTACCATGGAGTCATGCGGCATGGAAACAGGCCCTTCAGCCCAACTTGCCCACACCGACCAACATGTCCCATCGACGCTAGGCGCATTTGGCCCCTAGTCTCTCCAAGCCCGTCCTATCCATGTACCAGTCTAATTGTTTCAGAAACGTTGCAAGAGTTCCTGCCTCAACTACCTCCTCTGGCAACTCGTTCCATACAACGACGACCCTTTGAGTGAGAAAGTTACCCCTCAATCTTTCCCCTTCACCATAAACCTATATCCTTTAGTTCTCAACTACTTCCTCCGGCACCTTGTTCCACATGTTAAAAATGTTACCCCCTCAGCTTCCCATTAAATCTTTCCCCCTTCATCTTAAACCTATGTCCTCTGGTTTTCGATCCCCTACGCTGGGCAAGAGACTCTGTGTCTACCCGATCCATTCCACTCATGATTTTTTTTACACCTTTAGCCCTCATCCTCCTGCACTCCAGGGAATAGAGTCCCAGTCTGCTCAACCTCTCACTATAGGTCAGACCCTCGAGTCCTGGCAACATCCTCGTAAATCGCCCTTTCCAACTTGACAACATCTTTCCTGCAACATGGCGCCCAGAAGTGAACACAACACTCCAAACGCAGCCCCACCAATGCCTTTTATAACTGCAACATGACCAAGTAGGTCTGGAAACATAGGCACACATTCCCACGGACTCTCATCTCATCTCAACAAAATAATAACAAGAAACTAACTTCTCATGTTTGGAGTCTTGTCAAGTATGTATCTGGGAGGTCAGGGCAGGCTAGTGGGGACATTAGGGATTCTTTCAAAAAAGATTATCACAAACACAGTGAACAGGAGCAAAGACACAAGTATCCAACTAGGCAAACTGGAAAGACTTCCCCAAGTAGCAGTTACAATGGTGGAACTCACTGGGAATCCAAGTAAATACTTTGAAAGGCGATGAGGAATTTCTTTCCCCAGAAGATGGTGAATCTGTGGAATTCATTGTGGAGGCCAAGGCATTGGATATTTCTTTAAAACACACAGATTGATTGATGTCTGAAGAAGGGTCTCGACACAAAACATCACCTTTCCTTGTTCCCCAGAGATGCTGCCCGACTTGCTGAGTTACTCCACCACTATGGTCCTTTTTATTGATAGGTTCTTGATCAGTAAGAGCATCAAAAGTTGTGGGGGAGAAGGCAGGGGAATGGGGTTGAGGGAGAAAAATAGATCAGCCACAATCGAATGGTGGAGCACACTCGATGAACCAAATGGCCTAATTCTGCTTCTATGTCTTATGGTGTAACAGGCATTCTTCACCCCCATCCTTGTATTTCTTCCACAGTTATCTTGTTGCTCTCCTTGATTGGTGTAATTTTCATTCACAAGTGCCCTTCATCTCGCTAGCTGCTTAGTTTAACCCTTCGATCAAACTTTACCTCTGTTCCTGCACACACTGTTCAGGAACTCCGTACTGAAAATAAAATCCAACCAGCCACTTCGGAACTTCCCAAGAGCAGTTAAAATGTAGCTCGCCAAACTATGTTTAGGAGCAGAGCACCATTTACTGTTGCATTCCAAGAATCTTCACCCAGCATAACATCAAACCAAATGTTTTGTGAATATTTTATATTAGCATTGTAGATACTATATATTTTAAGAAAATGTAGCTAACACGAGTAGAAGTAACAATCTGAAGAAGGGTTGAAAGAGAGGAGGGGGAGGTCTAAGCCTGGCAAGTAATGTGATAGGAACAGAACTGTGACATTCGGCCCATCAAGTCTATTCTGTAATAGGTTGATGCAGGCGAGAATCCTATCCATGTTCTCCAGAGATGCTGCCTGACCTGCCGAGTTACTCCAGTGTGTTTACAAACCTGTTATGCTGCTGCTGCTGCAGCAAGTAAGAACGTCATTGTTCCATTTCAGTACATACGACAATTAAACACTTTGACTCTTCCTGCATTGTTTTCATTTGAACAGATACCTTCACCCCAAAACTCTGAACATTAATAACCCATTATCTGTTATTTGCACTTTATCCGTTTATTTATTCATGTGTGTATATATATTTATATATAATGGTATATGGACACACTGATCTGTTTTGTAGTCAATGCCTACTATGTTCTGTTGTGCTGAAGCAAAGCAAGAATTTCATTGTCCTATCAGGGACACATGAGAATAAACTCACTAAACTAAACTCAAGTTACTTTTCCAAAAAAAATCTAACCCCCGCAATTGGAGGATGTTTCCACTAGTGGCAGAATCTAGGATCAGAGGCCATAGCCTCAGAATAAAAGGATGCATCTTTAGAAAGGAGATGGAGGATTTTTTTTAAGTCAGAGGGTGGTGTGAAATTAATTGCCACAGATGGCTATGCAAGCCAAGTCAGGGGATATTGTTATGGTGGAGATTGACATATTGGTGATTAGTACGGGTGTCAGGCGTTATGGGGAAAAGGCAGGGGAATGGGTTTGAGGGGGAAAGATAGATCAGCCATGATTTAATGGCAGAATGGACTTGATTGGGACAAATGGCCTAATTTTGATACAACAACTTATGAACCATGAACCATGCCAGCAACACAAACCAATATCTTCCTTCATTTAATATCACCACTCAAGCCGTTGCTTCGAACGAACCAATCTGGAGGAAATACATTTGACGTTACAAAATGCACTACGTTGTCTCTGTACTGTACACTGACAATGACAATTAAAATTGAATCTGAATCTGAATCTGAAAATGCACTACTTTCCAACCGGAGGATTAGGTACATCCAAACAAGACATCCAACTAGAGCATTGTAAAAGCACTCGAAGGAAATCGTTGAGAAATTCGACACGCATTGTATAAATAGAGCCCACAGTACAGGCAGAGGCAGTTTACAGAAAATAAAGCATTCAGGTCATTGATAGAATTCAAGTGTGCCTGAAGCATTTTGACTGGTGACAGACCCCATGTGTGCATCTGTTTACCATTCAACCTAATACACAAACTGTAACACTTTACTCAACCCCAGATAATGCTGCAGGAATCTCACAATAGTTCACTGACCCTGCACACAGAGGTCCTAAAGTTTCAGCACAGGCAAGAGTTACAGATTGTAAGCCTCCTTGTCACCTTCCCCTCAGCTCGCAATGAACCATTCTACATTTCCTTATCAACGAAGATAGACGCAAATAGCGGTAGTAACTCAGCGGGTCAGGCAGCATCTCTGGAGAAAAGGAATAGGCAACCTTTTGGGGATGGGACTCTTCTTCAGACTGAGAGTCAGGGGAAAGGTGAAAACCAGAGATATAGACAGTGATATGGAGAGATGTAGAATAAATGATGAATGATGTACAAAAGAGTAATGATGATAAAAAAGGAAATGTGCCATTGTTTAGCTGTGGGTTAGATGCAGTTTCAGGTCGAGGGGAAAGGGAAACAAAAGATATAGACAGCGATATAGAACAAATGAATGAAAGATATGCAAAAGATATGCAAAATGATGATAAAAGGAAACAGGCCATTTAGTTGTGGGCTAGATGAAACGAGTTATGCAGACACAGATCCTTATTATCGTCTGCTTCGATCTGTCTTTTTCACACCTTACCCTGCCACATATCTCTAGACTTCCTCTATCCCGACTCTCAGTCTGAAGAAGGGTCTCGACCCAAAACGTCACCCATTCCTTCTCTCCAGAGTGTGGTGAAGACGCCCCTCAAAATAAGGAAGGGATCCCTCACCAGTGGGCCACATGAGTGGCAAGGATGGGGACAAATTTGTGAAACTTGAGCAATGTATGTAGACTGTATTGAACAATTTGTAAAGCCTCCGAAAATGTCGGATGAATTTTTTTTTTGCACGGTTCATGTATTCTATATATTACCCGAATAGGCAATTCAGGTAATATTTGGTATACTGAGTAGTCAATGCCTACTATGTTCTTAAGAAGGAACTGCAGATGCTGGAAAATCGAAGGTACACAAAAATGCTGGAGAAACTCAGCGGGTGCAGCAGCATCTATGGAGCGAAGGAAATAGGCAACGTTTCGGCCCGAAACGTTGCCTATTTCCTTCGCTCCATAGATGCTGCTGCACCCGCTGAGTTTCTCCAGCATTTTTGCCTACTGTGTTCTGTTGTGCTGAAGCAAAGCAAGAATTTCATTGTCCCATCAGGGACACATGGCAATAAACTCTATTGAATCTCTTGAATAAAGTCTATTTTGATGTTTTTTAAATGCCTTCTCTCCAGAGATGCGGCCTGTCCCACTGAGTTACTCCAGCATTTAGTGTCTACCTTAAGAGTATCGTCGTTGTTGCTGTAACCCCATTCCTTACTGCTTGCCAGCTAGCTGGTGTGCCTTCAGTACAGCAACATCCCGTCAAGATTCCACCGCAGGCCTAGACTGGGATGTCAAGACCTGCACACCCGGCACACTTCACCACCGGTTACAGCAAGGCCCGGGCTGGTGACGGGTGAGATGGGGTTGTACAGAGTGGCTGGAACCTGCCTCAGTAAGAAGATGCAGAGCTCGGTTCCAGCAAGTACAGGCACAGACCATCCTGTCACACACATACAGGTCCTTCGCTCCTTCCACATGCTAGCTGGAGTCCCACAACTCCAGCACTCCCCGTTCCATTTAGACACACCAGTCTCATCTCCTTCCACACTACGTCTAGAGTTCCATAACTCCAGCCTTCCCTGTTCCATTTACACACAAATACACCAGTCTAACTTGAGAGTTACATTTAACTCTGAGAACTAAAGGAATCAAGGGATATGGGGAAAAAAGCATGAACGGGGTACTGATTTTGGATGATCAGCCATGCTCATATTGAATGGTGGTGCTGGCTCGAAGGGCCGAATGGCCTACTCCTGCACCTATTTTCTATGTTTCTCAGCCCCTTCCACACCATCTAGAGTTCCACAACTCCAGTCTCTGGCTTTTACACAGCAGCCAGAGTGCCATAACTCCAGCACTCCCACCCCCATTTGCACACACCCACACACACACCAGTGTCAAGCCACTTACACTCCAGTCAGAGTGCCATAACTCCGGCCCTCCCAGTCCCACAGATACGCAGCAGTCTCAGGCCTTCGCATCTTAGCTAATCCTAAAACTCTAGCCCTCCTGGTCCATAGAACACATCCCCATCTCAGCCCCTTCCACAGCCCCTTCCCCAAACTCCATCACTACCTGTTCCATGTACACACACACACTCAGCCCCAGACACTCCGGCTAAAGTCCTGTAACTCCAGGCCTCCGGCTCCCACACACACACGTACACCCCAATCTCAGCACCTTCCATAGCTCAACCAGTCCCCTTAAACTCTAGCACTCCCTGCTCCATTTACACACACACACACACGTCTCAGCCCCCGACACTCCAGCTAAAGCCTTTTAACTGCAGATACTCCCCAAACTCAGCCCGACCAGAGTCCTCCTAACTCCAACGCTTCAGAATCTATTTAATACGGGCAACGGTGCTTTTACACACACCAGTCTCAGCCCCTTCCACAGCCCAACCGGAGTCCCATAACTCCAACACTCCCTATTCCATTTACACACAAATACACCCTAATCCTAGCCCCTTCCGCTGCCCAGCTAAAGTCCCATTACACCAGTCCTCCCGGTTCCATTTAACGTACAACACACACACACACATTCCAGCCCCGTCCACTCCCAACGCAGTCTCATAACTCCCACACTCCCGGTCCATCCCCACTGGGGTGTAAGGGCACTTCCAATCCCTTACACCCCAGTTAAAGTCCCATAACCCCAGCCCCCTCTCTCCCTCACACACCAATCTCAAGCCCCTTCCACACCGCATTTACAGCCCAAAAACCCCAGCCAGCCCGGGCTCTCTCTTCCTCTCACACACACACAATCTCATCCCAAACACTCACACACTATCTCCCTCTAGTCCAACAACCAGCTTCCCACCCCGGTATTCAACACACCCACTCCTCTCCTCCCTCCCCATCCACCCAAGCAACACCCCAGCCAGACCCAGCAACCTCCCTCCCTCCGTCTCAGCACATGGCCGGATAGTGGAGACTCGGAGCAGAAAACACAGGCAGGCAGAGAGAGGCAGAGAGAGCGCAGCGCTGGTGTCCGCCGGTCACGGTGCAGTTGTACTGTGTAGCAGCCGCCTCGCTGTAACCCTCCCTCCACCTGGGTCTGCTCCCCTCCCCTCCCCTCCCCTCCACTCTCTCTCCCCGGACCTAAACATTCCCCAAACCCAAGTTCTAATCTCTCTCTGAAACACTCCACAGCCGGAGTCAAGCATTCTCCACACTGAAGCCCACAACCTCTCCCTGAATCACTCCACTCCGCTCTCCACAGCCAGAGAGAGCGAGTCAAACATGCCCAAACCAAAGCCCAAAACCTCTCCCTGGAACACTCCACTCCCCACTCTCCCGGAGTCAAACATGCCCAAGATAGACACAAAACGCTGGAGTATAACACTCCCCAGTCCAAGCCTCTGCTCCTCTCCCACCAGCCTCACCTGTGTGTGTATGTCCACTCTCCTGCTGCAGCCTGTGTCCCTGTCTAGTCCCGGCCACGCCAGTGTTAACAGCAGCAGCAGCCGCCCTCTCCGAGCGGCCCGGGGCAGCTCCAGCAGCCCGGCTCCGACAGCCTGACGCAAGGATTTCTAAAATAGTCTGCAGCCAAACTTCAAACAACTTCCGCGCCCTGGCTGCCTCTTAAAGGGGCTGCCCGCCGGCCGGCTTCTGGATCGTTTAATTCTCCGCCGACACAATTCATTGACCCACCCACTCCTGCCTGGAGGGAATTCAGAAATTCCATGACTCAGTCTCCCGGCTGGTGGCTTCCTGGCACAGACACACCGGCCATGAATGAGACAGAATCAATCCAGAGAAGAAGAAAAAAACCTTCACAATTACTTGGTAGCATTTTCTTCATTTGTTTCATCTTCATTCTTGTAGAAACATATACAATTCTTAAAGGATTGGACAGGCCAGATGCAGGAAAAAATGTTCCCGGTGTTAGGGGAGCCCAGAACCAGGGGTCACAGTTTAAGAATAAGGGGTAGGCCATTTAGGACTGAGATGAGGAAAAACGTTTTCATCCAGAGAGTTATGAATCTGCGGAACTCTCCGCCACAGAAGGCAGTGGAGGCCAATTCACTGGATGTTTTCAAGAGAGAGTTAGATTTAGCTCTTGGGGCTAACGGAATCAAGGGATATGGGGGAAAAGCAGGAACGGGGTACTGATTTTGGATGATCAGCCATGATCATATTGAATGGTGGTGCTGGCTGGAGGGGCCGAATGGCCTACTCCGGCACTTATTTTTCTATGTTTCTCTATTTGTTTTCTCTATGCTCTTAGTCTTTCTTGATTTATTTGTAAAATGGTGTGCAAGAAGGGACTGCAGATGATGGTTTACACCGAAGATGGACATAAAACACTGGAGCTCAGCGGGTCAGGCAGCATCTCTGGTGACAAGGAATGGGTGACATTTCGGGTCGAGAACCTTCTTCAGACTGAGAGGGAAAGGGAGAGGGAAACGAAAGATATAGACTGTCTTACATATTACTATGTGTGGATTGGAATTGGCAGTAACATGAATTAGTGTGTAGAAGTCAATACTCATATATTCTTTTTGTTTCCTGTACGTTGATAAAAAAAAAAGCCATTTGGCCTATCAAGTCTTTGTTAGCTCTTAAACCACTCACAGTTCTATCTCCCCTTATTCTCTCTCACACGCTGACATCCATCCCTCAGTGATTCCCCCACCACCACCTCCCCTAGGGGCAATTAACAAAAGACTTGCAACTTGCCAACCAACAAATACATGTCTCAAATAGACCAGATCAGAACTCGTTATAGAATTGTTACAGCACAGAAAGGGGCTAGAAGCAAGGAAATGCAGATGCTGGTTTACAAAAAAAAAAAGGCACAAAGTGCTGGAGTAACTCAGTTGGTTAGGCGGCATCCATGAAGAACATTCGGGTTGGGACCCTTCTTTTGACTGATTGTGGGGTGGGGGGGGGGGGGGGAGGGTGTAAAAAATGCTGGAATAGAGGAGGGGCAGGACAAAGCCTAGCAGGTAATAGATGAACACAGGTGAGAGGCGGATTGGCAGATGGTTGGACAAAGGCAAGAGATTTTTTTTAATCAAAATGTGTGAGATAAGAGGATTGCAAATTGTGAAAGATGAATAAATGAAGGAATGAAGGCAAAAGGGGGGTGGGGATAAAAATAGGTGTGGGCACAGGGAAGGGAACACACCATACAATGCATTTATCCCAGTGTCGTAACTGAAATAAACTTAACACTTAAAAATATCCATAAGCTCTAACTCTATTTCAAGAATCATGATCCCCGATTATCTTTAATACACTTTAAGAACCTTTCATTTTCTTTGACATAACCTTGTGAATGGTTATTGTTCAGGAGCCTGAGGGGCTCAGGGCCTGCCGACTTGTAGCATGTTCGAAGCTTTGGGCTTCAACTAATTCAATAATACCCGAGCTCACTCGTAAGCTGAAGAACGTTGAAGAGATTCTACAGCTGCTTAATGGATTGTAATGACTACATGTAAAATGCTGCTGAATCAAGTTAGATAGTTTACACCAAAGACAGAAACAAAAAGCTGGAGTAACTCCGGGTCAGGCAGCATCTCTGGAGGACAGGAGTAGGTGACGTTTCGGGTTTCAGTTTGAAGAAGGGTCTCGATCCGAAACGTCACCTATTCTTTTTCTCCAGAGATGCTGCCTGACCCGCTGAGCTACTCCAGCTGTCTGTGTTTGCCTTCAGTTTCAACCAGCATCTGCAGTTCCTTCCAACACATTATATAATTATACAGTTGAGTTTACTGTCATGTGTACCGAGGTACAATGAAAAGCCTTTTTATTGCGTGCTATCCAGTCAGCAGAAAGACTATACATGATTACAATCGAGCCGTCCACAGTGTACAGACACATGATAAAGGGAATAACATTTAGTCAAAAATAAAGTCCAGTAAAGTCCAAGGATCTTCAATAGTAGGTAGATAGTAGCTCAAGACCACTCTCGAGTTGTCTGTAGGATGGTTCAGTTCCCTGATAACAGCTGTGAAGAAACTGTCTCGGAAACTGTTGAAAAGATAACAATGTCTTTGATTTGTTCATCTGGAACAAAAGATATATAGTGAAATCACAAATTGGCTGAGCATCAGGAGATAATGTGAGGACTGTGACTAGTGGTATCCCTCAGGCATCTGTGTGGGGATCACGGCTATTTACCGCTTTCATAAATATAACCCTGATGATGGAGTAGAGAAACATCTATGTTCGTAATACAAAGGTTGGCTGAGCCAAGAGTCAAGTGTGTTTAATTGTCATAAGCACTGACAATGGAGCAATGAGATTCTCACCTACAGCAGCATAACAGGTTGTCGTACACAGTGCACACAGATTAGATATAACAAACAGAAATGTAATCAATTAATAACAATGGGCGGCACGGTGGCATCAGCGTGTAGAGCTACTGCCTTACAGCGCTAGAGACCCGGGTTTGATCCTGACTATGGCTGCTTGTCTGTACATTCTCCCCATGACCACCTGGGTTTTCTCTGAGATCTTTAGTTTCCTCCCACGCTCCAAAAAACGTACAGGTTTGTAGGTTAATTGGCTTGGTAATAAAATGTAAAATTGTCCCTAATGTGCAGGATAATGTTAATGTGTGGGGATCGCTGGTTGATGCGGACCAGGTGGGCCGAAGGGCCTGTTTCCATGCTGTATCTCTAAACTTCCATAAATATAAACTCAAATAAACTAGTGCAAAAGAACAGGAAATCCTCAGTGCAACAATAGACAGTCCAAAGTTCATAGTTGAGGTTAGGGTTGTGCAATGTTCAGCAGCTTGATGGTTGTGGGGAAACGCTAATCTTGAACCTGGTGATCGCAGTTTTCAGACTCCTACACCTTCTTCTTGATGGTAGGACTGAAATGAGAGCATGGCCAGAGTGGTGTGAGTCTTTGATGATACTGGCTGAATTTTTTGAGGTAGTGCCTCCTGTAGATCCCTTCAATGGTGGGGAGGTCTGTACCTGTGATGTACTGGACAGTGTCCAGCACTCTCTGTCTTCTCTTTCACACCTGGGCATTCGAGTTGCCAAACCAGGCCGCGATGCAACCAGCCAGTACTGCTGTACACCTGTAGCATTTCAAGAGAGTATTTACCATCAGATCGGATCTTCTCAATCGTCTACAGAGGTAGAGGCATCAATGGGATTTATTTATGGCTGCATTGTTGTAGATGTTGACACAATGTTACAGAATTAGCAATAGATTAAGCAAGGAGAACAGAAGATTGGCAAATAGACTTCAATAAAGTCAATGGACCTAGAAGTCTAGAACTGAGTACATTCCAAATGGGTAAGGTCCAAGTGGCTTAGAAATTTCATGCACACGGATTGTTGTCCGAAACATATTAAAACATGAACAAGAGGGGTAATGGAGTGTTGACCATTATATCGACAGGTTTAGCATACCTGGACCACAGGACAAATTGGTATACAAAACCTAGAGGAGGACGATCAGTTCTAGGTAATAAGGATGAATGACACACCACACAATGCATTTATCCCAGTATGGAACCTGAAATAGACTTAACACTTAAACATAGTGATGTTTGATGGCACTGGGCCTGTATTTGCTGGAGTTTAGAAGAATGAGGGGGGACCTCATTGAAACGTACAGACTGGTGAAAGGCTTGGATAGAGTCGATGTGGAGAGGATGTTTCCACTAGTGGGAGAGTCTAGGACAAGAGGTCATAGCCTCAGATTTAAAAGATGTTCTTTTAGGAAGGAGGTGAGGAGGAACTTCTTTACTCGGGGGGGGTGGGGGGGGGGGGGGGTGAATCTGTGGAATTCTTTGCCACAGAAGGCTGTGGAGGCAAAGACAGTGGATATATTTAATGCAGGGATGGATAGATTCTTGATTAGTACATGTTATGGGGAGAAGGCAGGAGAATGGGGTTAGGAGGGAGAGTTTGATCAGCCATGATTGAATGGCAGACTAGACTTGATGGGGGCAAATGGCCTAATTCTACTCCTATCACTTATGATCTTATGATGTTAAAAATCAAAATTTCAGCCTGGGATGGAGTGAACTGTTGCTGTAGTAGAATAATAGTAGGGTCCTATAACTGAGGAAAGATTCCCCAAACTATTGATTGAATGATCGATTGAGTGATTGATTGATTGATACTTTATCATCACCATCCCATCCCCCCCCCCTCAACAGATGCTGGTTTACAACAACAAAAAAACACAAAGCCCTAGAGCATCTCAGCAGGCCAGGCAGCTTCTCTGGCGAACATGAATAGGTGACGATTCGGCTCACAACCCTTCTTCAGGTCTATTGGAGGTGGTGGGGGAGATAGCTGGAAGATAGGGGGGTAAGTCAAAGCCTGGTAAGTAATAGGCAGATGCAGGTGAGGGGAGGCAGGCGGTTGGACAAAGGCCAGAAATGAAAATACAGAAGGTGTGAGAGAAACGGAATGAAGAGTTGTAAATTGTGAAGATGGAGGAAGGAATGTAGGTGGAAGGGGAGGGAAGAAATTGGTGCAAGTTCAGGTGGAGCACAGCGAGAGGGGAGGGTTGGCAGTATTTGCCTAAAATTAGAGAATTCAGTGTTCATAGATGTTGTGAGGGTTTTAAGCTCTTCCAGTGCAGACTCAGTGACAGTTTTGGTGTGCCAATGCCTGCTGTGTCTCCTGGTTGGGAAACATTTAAACCCCTCTTCCCATACCCATTTCCATACTAACTCTTCTGTCCTGGGCCTCTCCATTACCAGAGCAAGGCCAGGCATAAACTGGAGGAACAATCGCACCCCCTCCCTCCCTCACCACTATCCACCCATTACATGCTAGGCTTTGTACAGCCCCTCATCTCTTCCAGCTTTCTTACCACCATCACCACACTCACTCTGAAGAAGGGTCCCGACCCAATACGTCACCTATCCATGTTCTCCAGAGATTCTGCCTGACCCGCTGAGATACTCAAGCACTTTGTCTATTTTGCTTCCAACAATGTCTGTGTTTATTTCACCCAGAACAAAAGATATATTTAAAAAACACAAATTGGCTAAATGTTAGGGGGTAATATGTAGGCTGTGACTAGTGGTACACCTCAGACATCTATTTTGGGACCGGCTTTTTATAAATATAAATCAGATGATGGAATAGAGAAATATCTATCTATAAATTTGGGATGTAATGTTAAAATTGTACAAGGCATTGGTGAGACCAAATCTGGAGTATGGTGTACAATTTTGGTCGCCCAATTATAGGAAGGATGTCAACAAAATAGAGAGAGTACAGAGGAGATTTACTAGAATGTTGCCTGGGTTTCAACAACTAAGTTACAGAGATAGGTTGAATAAGTTAGGTCTTTATTCTCTGGAGCGCAGAAGGTTAAGGGGGGACTTGATAGAGGTCTTTAAAATGATGAGAGGGATAGACAGAGTTGATGTGATCAAGCTTTTCCCTTTGAGAATAGGGAAGATTCAAACCAGAGGACATGACTTCAGAATTAAGGGACAGAAGTTTAGGGGTAACATGAGGGGGAACTTCTTTACTCAGAGAGTGGTAGCGGTGTGGAATGAGCTTCCAGTGGAAGTGGTGGCGGCAGGTTCGTTGGTATTATTTAAGAATAAATTGGATAGGCATATGGATGAGAAGGGAATGGAGGGTTATGGTATGAGTGCAGGCAGGTGGGACTAAGGGAAAAAAAAAATTGTTCGGCGCGGACTTGTAGGGCCGAGATGGCCTGTTTCCGTGCTGTAATTGTTATATGGTTATATGTTATATGGTTAAATCTTGATACTACCAAGATTGGCCAAGCCAAGAGTCAAGAGTGTTAGATTGTCATCCATATGCACCAGTCCTGCATATCCCTTTGCCTAAAGTTTAGTTTAGTTTAGAGATACAACATGGAAATAGGCCCTTAGGCCCACCGAGTCCACTCCGACCAACGATACCCGCACATTAACACACACTAGGGACGATTTACATTTCTACCAAACCAATTAACCTACAAATCTGTACGTCTTTGGAATGTGGGAGGAGATCGAAGATCTCGGAGAAAACCCACGCAGGTCACGGGGAGAACGTACAAACTCCTTACAGACAGCACCCGTAGTCGGGATCGAACCTGGGTCTCTAGCGCTGCAAGCGCTGTAAGGCAGCAACTCTACTGCTGCGCCACCGTGGTGCCCGATATAAAATCCTTTTAGAGGAAACTCTGACAACTGCCTAGTACCACATGGTCCAGTGGAGATTCTTCTTTCGTGTCCTTAAGCTGTATAGTGGCTCGGTATTGCTGTACACATCGTTGTGCTGTTGGAGTGTTAAGTGCAAGGTCTGCAGTAGTACATGGATTATCCAGCAATGGGCATTGCAGTAGGTGTTGCATTGTCTGGGTCTGTGGGCCACAGTCACAGGTTGTTGTGCCCTCGATGTAGCCCCATTTGTGCCCCATTGTCACCCTTGAACGCCCGACCCCGGCTCGCAGTTGGTTGAGACATCTCCAGTGTCCATCAGCACCTGGTAGTAAGCGCACTGCTGCTGGTATGTGCCCATCTTGGTGGAAATAGGGACAGTGGCTGGTCTGTTCTTCCACATTTGGAGGCGAGCTTCAGTTGGTGTTGTTTCCAATGGGGGTGACGCTGGATAGGGAGCTCTTACGGGATTTTAACCACCTAGGAGGGGGCACATGGTTGTGTAATGGGTGTCTATCGTCTGTCAGTTGTTTCAGACGCTCTGTCCTACTTGCAACAGCTCTCCTGATGTCTAGGGGAGCGATGCCAGACAGTAGGTAGACATTGTTTATGTCCGTAGATTGGAGGCAACCAGTGATGCTACGGCAACTGGTATTCAAGGATGAGTTGATCTTCTTTGCATGCGTAGATCTCTCCCAAGCAGGGCAGGCGTATGTATTCCACAGCAGAGAAGCAGAGTGCTAAGGCTGTAGTACGTACTGTTGTTGGGTTGGCACCCCATTTGGTGGTGGGGAGTTTGTTCAATATGTTGTTGCGGTGCCCACCTTTGCTTTAGTTTTTTTCCACATGTGCCTTGAATGTTAAGCAGCGGTCGCGAGTGACTCCAAGGTAGACTGGGTTTGGGCAATGTGTTAGTGGGAGTCCAGACCATGTGACGTGGAGTTGATGATTAGCCTTTTGGTTCCTCGGGTGGAATGCACAGACCTGTGTTTTCAATGGGTTGGCACGCAGCTGGGTTTCCTCATGGTATGAAGATAAACCGGTGAGTGCCTCGGCCAGCGTTGTCTCAACATCTTGGAACTGTGTACCCTGTGCTGTTATACATAGATCACCAGCATAGATGAAGCGCTTAGTTACCAAGTCAGTTGGCTGGTCATTGGTGTAGATGTTGTACAGGACCGGTGCCAGAACACTTCCTTGAGGGAGGCCGTTCTTCTGTTATCGCCGTCTGCTACGTTTCCCTCCTTTTTCGACAAAGAACCTTCGATTATGGAACATCGTGTGTGTTAGCTCGGTTAGATGCAGATCTTTTATCATCAAGGATCCTGTCGTTTGTGGTTGATAGTGTCGTATGCTGACAAATCGACAAACACTGCTCCCGTGATTTGCCCTTGTTCGAAGCCATCTTCGAGATGTTGCCTTTGGTTGAGCAGCTGGCTTGTTGTGGACTTGCCTGGGCGGAATCCTGCCTGTTCTGATATTAGGTGTTCATCTACATATGGAGCAAGGCGGTTGGGGATGAGTCTCCCAAATAGTTTGTAGGTGTGGCAGAGAAGCAGTCTTTGGTGACAGTCATTGGTAACTGTCTGTCTGATCATGGCCACAGCAATGGTTTTCTACCGGTCTCTACACCCACTGTCCGCTTACTTCAAGCGTTACTTCAACTTTCTGTTCTTGCCCCGTATCCTGCTCTATGGTGGCATCATCTACAGACGAGGAAGTAATCAGCTTTGTTTGCCAGCTTGTGCACCACCTTTCTAACGAGTAAATGTTCCGTTTTCTCCCCTGTATCTCTCCCTCCCTTTAACCTGTTCACTGGCAAGTTTTTTTCTCTCTCACTGTTGGCCATGACCCAAGTACACTCCGGGGTGGCATCGAACTGGTTAAACTTTGGAAAGGCATCCAACTATACAGTGTGTAGGAAAGAACTGCAGATGCCGTTGAAATCTAATGCCCACCGCCAATAACGGATGGGAAGAGTTTTTCCATGCATGTATCTCTAAAGTCTAAAGTAAAAAGCCTGAGCAAACGTATATATGGCCACATCTTCAACTAGAAATGACCACTTGCATGATCTACCCCTTTTTAATTTGCGCGAGAAGAATAAGAGTTAATAGATCCAGTTCCCGGGAATGAGGAGGTTAACCTATGATGAGTATCTGTCAGCACTGGGCCTGTACTCGCTGGAGTTTAGAAGAATGAGGGGGAACCACATTGAAACATACAGAATAGTGAAAGGCTTGGATAGAGTGGATGTGGAGAGGATGTTTCCACTAGTGGGAGAGTCTAGGACGAGAGGTCATAGCCTCAGAATTAAAGGGCGTTCTTTTAGGAAGGAGATGAGGAGACATTTCTTTAGTCAGAGGGTGGTGAATCTGAGGAATTCTTTGATTAGTACAGGTGTCAGTGATTATGGGGAGAAGACAGGAGAATGGGGTTAGGAGGGAGAGATAGATCAGCCATGATTGAATGGTGGAGTAGACTTGATGGGCCAAATGGCCTAATTCTACTCCTATTCCTTATGACCATTGCTGTGTTCTGGAGGTGATGTCATGCATTAAGCACCAGCTCCACAGTAGTGACTAACTGATCTTCCCCACTGGTTAAAGCCCCTTTGCGCACTTGATGGTCTTTAGTTGGGATTAAATGTGTTTGTTTTATGTAAATGCATTCAATGCAATTCTTTTTAAATTGTAATTATTGCACTTCATTTAATTCTGCCAATTATTCCTTAATTTAATTTAGTTGTTAATTACCAAAGGGATTGTGCGCACAGTTGCGCCTTTCCTATAATTTCATACTTACAGAGCAAAGACGTTGGTTAATGATGAATTACCAGATGCGAATGGGATCATTTTCTGTGTGCCTTTTCAATTTGATTTATCAATTAGTACAGGAAGTGTAATGGAAGAAGGATGCTCTAATTATCACAGTTATAACATCTGTGCTGTCTCTTCTCTCTCCGGAGCTGTGGCATTTCGAAAAACAAATATCTTCAAGGAGTTAGACTGAAAACAGCTGCAGTAATGTTAAACTTCCCGAGTTTGTCACTGAAATGAGTTCAACATGTAGCTCAGTAAATTATCATTCTTCAGAATACTGATTTACTATTTTTTTTTTTTACCACTGGACAGAAATTCACTCCAATGCTTCCTTGTCAAGATTCTATCTCAATATTCTATCTCAATATGTTGAGGTCTAAAGCAACCTTTAGACTTTACTTTGGAGGTACAGCAGAGAAACAAGCCCTTTGGCCCGCCGAATCCGCGCTGACCGGT